>NC_092050.1:119153175-119233120 GCF_003086295.3 Arachis hypogaea | reverse complement strand
TCATCACAACACCAAACTTAAACTGTTGCTTGTCCTCAAGCAACTAGACAAATAAAATAGAAGACTAAAGAAGAAAGAATAATAAGAGTTAGAAGCTCAGACTAGTAGTGGCTTTGTGCATCTCACTTTATCCATTGAAGCTCAGAGTGATTGGCATCTATAGGAACTCAGAATTCAGATAGTGTTATTGATTCTCTTAGTTCAGTGTGATGATTCTTGAACACAGCTTCTTTATGAGTCTTGGCCGTGGCCCTAAGCACTTTGTTTTCCAGTATTACTACCGGATACATAAATGCCACAGACACATAACTGGGTGAACCTTTTCAGATTGTGACTCAGCTTTGCTAAAGTCCCCAATTAGAGGTGTCCAGAGTTCTTAAGCACACTCTTCTTTTTGCTTTGGACCTTGACTTTAACCGCTCAGTCTCAAGTTTTCACTTGACACCTGCACGCCACAAGCACATGGTTAGGGACAGCTTGGTTTAGCCGCTTAGACCAGGTTTTAGGCCCTTACTGTCTAAGAGCTTTGGCTTTTTTTCTTGCTTTTTTTTTTTTTTCTTTTTTTTTTTTCTGCAGTTTTTTTGCTGCTTTTTCTTGCTTCAAGTTTTTTATGATTTTTCGATTCTCAATAACATGTTATGTTCATCATTCTTTCAAGAGCCAACAATTAACAGTCTTAACAACAAATTCAAAAGATTTATGCATGTTCAAGCATTCATTCAGAAACAGAAAGCATTGCCAAATTTAACTAATTGAATTCTCTTATTAAACTCGAAATTTTATTGCTTCTTAAGATCTACTACTTTATTCATGTTTGCTGATGATGAGAAAAATAAACTATAGCTTAATTGGAGATAAACTCAAAATAGATACTAATTACTACTATATGACTCCTAAGGTAAAATTAAAATAAGAACAGTTATCACAGAGTTAAGGCTAAGATTAGAACTCAACAACCTTGAGGTTTGGGAAGTGGATGTTCCTCTAGTCTGTGAGGTGCTTGGTCCTTCAAGAGAGAATTTCTGGCGCTTCAGTTCCTTTAAATCACGCCCTTGCTCCTCTTGGAGTGGTTGTTTCCTTTAGGGGCCATGATCTTAGTGATCACGGATAAGCACACCAAACTTAGAGCTTTGCTTGTCCTCAAGCAAAAGAAAAAGAAGGAGATGGGTAGAAGGAGAGCTCCTCCCCACCATCCTGGCGTTTGAACGCCAAACACTGCCTGTTTTGGGCGTTCAACGCCCAAGTGCTGCTCTCCTGGGCGTTCAACGCCAAGTTGTTGCCCTTTTCTGGCGTTGAACGCCAGATAGCTATCCTTACTGCGTTCAGCGCCCACTGGATGCCCATTTTGGGCGCTGAACGCCCAAAATGGCCTTTACTGGCGTTTTCTTGCCAGTAAGCTCCCTATCTCTGTTTTGTGTGTAGATTCCTTCTGTAACCCTGTAAACTTATGCAAATGATTCTTTACCTTAGTGTCAGTGAACTTTATATAAACAAATAAAATAAAAATAGGGCAAAATGCTTAGAGGATTGTTGCCCATGGCTGGGTTGCTCCCAGCAAGCGCTTCTTTATTGTCTTTAGCTGGACCTTGCTGAGCTTTTAATCTAGCTTCAGCCTTGAGCATTCTTGCTCAGTGTTGCCTTCAAGATAATGCTTGATTCTCTGTCCATTGACAATGAACTTCTTATCAGAATCAATATCTTGAAGCTCCACATAACATATGGTGACACACTTGTAATCACGTATGGTCCCCTCCACCGGGATTTCAGTTTCCCGGGGAATAGCCTGAGTCTAGAGTTAAACAACAGGACCTTCTGTCCTGGTTCAAAGATTCTAGATGACAGCTTTCTGTCATGCCATTTTTTTGATTTTTCTTTATAAAGCTTGGCATTTTCGAAAGCTGTGAATCTGAATTCCTCTAGCTCATTTAGCTGGAGCAATCGTTTTTCTCCTGCTAATTTGGCATCTAAGTTTAGGAATCTGGTTGCCCAATAAGCTTTATGTTCCAGTTCCACGGCAGGTGACATGCCTTACCATACACAAGTTGGTATGGAGAGGTCCCTATAGGGGTCTTGAATGCTGTTCTGTAAGCCCACAGAGCATCATCCAAGCTCCTTGCCCAATCCTTTCTACGGGTATTTACTGTCCGTTCCAGGATTCTCTTTACTTCTCTGTTAGAGACTTCAGCTTGCCCGTTGGTTTGTGGATGATATGGAGTGGCCACTTTGTGGCGAATTCCATACCGAACCATGGCAGAGTAAAGCTGTTTATTGCAGAAGTGAGTGCCCCATCGCTGATTAACACTCTAGGGACACCAAACCTGCTAAAGATATGTTTCTGGAGGAATTTCAGCACTGTTTTAGTATCATTGGAGGGTGTGGCGATAGGCTCAACCCATTTTGATACATAGTCAACTGCCACCAGAATATAAGTTTTTGAGTATGATGGTGGAAAAGGTCCCATGAAGTCAATTCCCCATACATCAAACAACTCTATTTCCAAGATCCCTTGTTGAGGCATGGTGTAACCATGAGGCAGGTTACCAGCTCTTTGGCAACTGTCACAATTACGTACAAACTCTCGGGAATCTTTATAGAGTGTGGGCCAATAGAAGCCACATTGGAGGACCTTGGTGGCTGTTCGCTCACCTCCGAAATGACCTCCATATTGAGATCCATGGCAATGCCATAAGATTCTCTGTGCTTCCTCTCTGGGGACACACCTACGGATAATTCCGTCTGCACATCTCTTAAAGAGATAGGGCTCATCCCACAAGTAGTACTTTGCATCAGTAATTAGTTTCTTTTTTTGTATTCTATTGTACTCCTTGGGTATGAACCTTGCAGCTTTATAGTTTGCAATATCGGCAAACCATGGTGCTTCCTGAATGGCAAATAGATGCTCATCAGGGAATGTCTCAGAGATCTCAAGGAAGGGGAGGGACGTCCCTTCCGCTGACTCTATCCGGGACAGATGATCAGCTACTTGGTTCTCTGTCCCTTTTCTGTCTCTTATTTCTATATCAAACTCTTGCAGAAGCAATACCCATCTGATGAGCCTGGGTTTTGAATCCTGCTTTGTGAGTAGATACTTAAGAGCAGCATGGTCAGTGTACACAATCACCTTTGATCCTACTAAGTAGGATCTGAACTTGTCAATGGCGTAAACCACTGCAAGTAATTCCTTTTCTGTGATTGTGTAATTTTTCTGGGCATCATTTAAAACGCGACTGGCATAATAAATGACATGCAGAAGCTTGTCATGCCTCTGTCCCAGTACTGCACCAATGGCATGATCACTGGCATCACACATTAACTCAAATGGCAATGTCCAGTCTAGTACAGAAATGACTGGTGCTGTGACCAGCTTAGCTTTCAGCGTTTCAAACGCCTGTAGGCATGCTGTGTCAAACACAAATGGTGTGTCAGCAGCTAGAAGATTGCTTAGAGGTTTTGCGATTTTTGAAAAATCCTTTATAAACCTCCTATAGAATCCTGCATGCCCCAGAAAGCTTCTGATTGCCTTAACATTGGCAGGTGGTGGTAATTTTTCAATTACCTCTATTTTTGCTTGATCTACCTCTATTCCCTTGTTTGAGATTTTATGCCCAAGAACAATTCCTTCAGTCACCATGAAGTGACACTTTTCCCAGTTTAAAACTAGGTTGGTTTCTTGGCATCTTTTCAGAACAAGTTTCAGGTGATCAAGACAGGAGCTGAATGAGTCTCCATATACTGAGAAGTCATCCATGAAGACTTCCAGAAATTTTTCCACCATATCAGAGAAAATAGAGAGCATGCATCTCTGGAAGGTTGCAGGTGCATTGCATAGCCCAAAGGGCATCCTTCTATAAGCAAACACTCCAGATGGACATGTGAATGCTGTTTTCTCTTGATCCTGGGGATCTACTGCAATCTGGTTATAGCCTGAGTAGCCATCCAAAAAGCAGTAATAATCATGACCTGCTAGTCTCTCTAGCATCTGGTCTATGAATGGTAAAGGAAAATGATCCTTTCTGGTGGCTGTATTGAGCCTTCTGTAGTCAATACACATGCGCCACCCTGTAACTGTTCTTGTAGGAACCAGTTTATTTTTTTTCATTATGAATCACTGTCATGCCTCCCTTTTTTGGGACGACTTGAACAGGGCTCACCCAGGGGCTATCAGAAATGGGATAAATAATCCCAGCCTCTAGTAATTTGGTGACCTCTTTCTGCACCACTTCCTTCATGGCTGGATTTAGCCGCCTCTGTGGTTGAACCACTGGTTTGGCATTATCCTCCAGTAGGATTTTGTGCATGCATCTAGCTGGGCTTATGCCCTTAAGGTCACCTATGGACCACCCAAGAGCTGTCTTGTGTGTCCTTAGCACTTGAATAAGTGCTTCCTCTTCCTGTGAATTTAAAGCAGAGCTTATGATCACTGGAAAAGTGTCACCTTCTCCTAGAAATGCATATTTCAAGGATGGTGGCAGTGGCTTGAGCTCTGGTTTAGGAGGTTTTTCCTCTTTCAGAAGAAAGTTCAGAGGCTCTTTCACGTCCCCTGAATCCTCCAAATCAGGCTGAACATCTTTAAAGATGTTTTCCAACTCTGATTCGAGACTCTCAGCCATGTTGATCTCTTCTACTAAAGAGTCAATAAGGTCAACTTTCATGCAGTCTGTTGATGTGTCTGGATGCTGCATGGCTTTGACAGCGTTCAACTTGAACTCGTCATCGTTGACTCTCAGGGTTATTTCCCCCTGCTGGACGTCAATGAGGGATCGTCCAGTTGCTAGGAAGGGTCTTCCTAGAATGAGAGTAGCACTCTTGTGCTCCTCCATTTCCAGCACAACAAAGTCAGTGGGAAAGGCGAATGGCCCAACTCTGACAATCATGTCCTCAATCACGCCTGATGGGTATTTAGTGGAACCATCAGCAAGTTGGAGACATATCCGGGTTGGTTTAACTTCTTCAGTTAAGCCAAGCTTCCTGATAGTGGATGCAGGTATCAGGTTGATGCTTGCCCCAAGATCGCATAAAGCTGTCTTGGTGCAATCACCTTCTAATATGCATGGTATCAGAAAACTCCCAGGGTCCTTAAGCTTTTCAGGAAAGCTTTTCAGAATGACTGCACTGCATTCTTCAGTGAGGAGAACTCTTTCTGTTTCTCTCCACTCCTTTTTATGACTCAAGATCTCTTTCATGAACTTGGCATAAGAAGGTATTTGCTCAAGTGCCTCTGCAAAAGGAATCTTTATTTCAAGAGTCCTTAGATAATCTGCAAAGCGAGCAAATTGCTTATACTGCTCCTCTTTCCGGAGTTTTTGAGGATAAGGTATCTTGGCTTTATATTCCTCAACCTTAGTGGTTAAAGAAGCCTTTTTAGAGGGGTTGTTATCAGCACTTGTGTGTGTCTGATCCCTCACTGGCAATTGAATGCCAGAGTCAGAAGCTGGAGTGACGTTAGACGCCAGCTCACTGTCTGTTCCTGGCGCCTGAACGCCAGAAATGTGCCCCTGTTGGGCGTTCAACGCCAGATTCTTGCCTGTTTCTGGCATTGAACGCCAATCCTGCCTTGTTTCTGGCGCTGAACGCCAGTTTTGGGCATGGTCTGGGCGTTCAGCGCCAGCCTTCCACCCATTTTCTGGCGTTTTAGTGCCAGAATTATTTTTCCCTGGTCTCTTACTGTCCTCAGGGGAATCTTTGGTGGGTCGCTCATTTCTTGAATTTTGATGCCTTGAGGTGGGGTATTTAATGTTTTTCCACTTCTTAATTGAACTGCTTGGCATTCTTCTGCTATTTGCTTTGATAGCTGCTGCTTTGTTTGCTTAAACTATTTGTCCATATGTATATTAGCTATCCTTGTCTCCTGTAACCTGTCTTTGAATTCAGCTAGCTGTTTTGTTAGAAAATCTAATTGCTGATTGAATTCAGCAGCTTGTTTTACAGTACTGAATTCAACAGTTACTGTTTTAACCTCTTCATTCATGGAAGGGTTGCTGCTTAGATACAGATGCTGATTCCTGGCAACTGTATCAATGAGCTCTTGAGCTTCTTCATTGTCTTTCTCATATGGATAGATCCACCAGCTGAGTAATCTAAAGACATCTGAGCTCCTCTGCAAGCCCATAGTAGAAGATGTCTAACTGAACCCACTCTGAAAACATTTCAGAGGGGCATTTTCGTAGCATCTCTCTGTATCTCTCCCAGGCATCATAAAGAGATTCATTATCTCCTTGTTTAAAGCCTTGGATGTCCAGCCTTAGCTGTGTCATCCTTTTTGGAGGGAAATATTGATTCAGGAATTTTTTCTGTCAGCTGTTTCCATGTTCTTATGCTGGCCTTTGGTTGGTTATTTAACCACCTCTTGGCTTGATCTTTTACAGCAAATGGAAACAGTAATAGTCTGTAGACATCCTGATCTATTTCCTTATCATGTACTGTGTCAGCAATTTGTAAAAATTGTGCCAGAAACTCTGTAGGTTCTTCCTGTGGAAGACCGGAATACTGACAACTTTGCTGCACCATGATAATGAGCTGAGGATTCAACTCAAAACTACTAACTCTAATGGAGGGTATGCATATGCTACTCCCATATGAAGCAGTAGAGGGGTTAGAATATGACCCCAGAGTCCTCCTGGACTGTTCATTTCCACTTATGTCCATGATGGATCTATGGATATAACTTGGACTGATTTATCTTTTTATTTATTTTATTTTATAAGAAGTAAATACTTAAATAAAATAAAATAACTAAAAAGAATTTGAAATTTGAAATTTTTTTTTCGTAAAAAAAATTAAAAATAATTAGTTAAAAAAACAAAAATTTTTGAAAAAGAGGGGAGATATTTTCGAAAATTTTGAGAGAGAGAGAGTTAGTTAGGTAGTTTTGAAAAAGTTAAGAAACAAACAAAAAGTTGGTTAGTTAGTTGAAACAAACTTTGAAAAGATAGGAAGTTAGAAAAGATATTTTGAAAAGATATTTTTGAATTTAGTGAGGAGAGAGAAAAACAATAAGATAGTACAAGATTTAAAATTTTTAGATCTAATGCTCCTTGTTTTTGAAAATTTTGGAGGGAAAACACCAAGGAACACCAAACTTAAAAATTTTAAGATCAAGACACAAGAAAACTCAAGAACACTTTGAAGACTCACAAGAACACAAGAACATGAAGGAAGAACACCAAACTTAAAATTTTTAGAAAACCAAACCAAAATTTTCGAAAATCAAAGGGGAATCAACAAGAAAACACCAAACTTAAAGTTTGGCACAAGATTTAATAGAAAAAATATTTTTGAAAAAGAAGGTTTTGAAAAGAGTATAAAAGATTCTAACCCAATCAAATTAATGTTCTAGCCAAATGAGTTATGGGACCTTCAAAAAAAAATTTTAAGAAAAATTATTTTTGAAAACACCAAACTTAAAGTTTGGCACAGGATTTAATAGAAAAATATTTTTGAAAAAGGTTTTTTTAAAATATGATAGCCAATTACCATGAACATAAACACCACGTTCTAATTAACTGAGCTATAAATTTAAAGTGTTTTAACAAGGGATAAATAATAAAAGACTCTAAACCAAAAAAAGATAAAATTTTTCCTAATCTAAGCAACAAAATAATCCGTCAGTTGTTCAAACACAAACAATCCCCGGCAACGGCGCCAAAAACTTGGTAGCACGAATTGCGAATCACACTTTCACAACGCGTACCACTAACCAGCAAGTGCACTAGGTCGTCCAAGTAATACCTTACGTGAGTAAGGGTCGAATCCCACGGAGATTGTTGGTTTGAAGCAATCTATGGTTATCTTGTAAATCTTAGTCAGGAAGTCAATTATGTTTATCAGTTGAATTGTGAATAACCAGTAGAGCATAAATTAAAAGTTACTTGTTGTGCAGTAATGGAGAATATGTTGGAGTTTTGGAGATGCTTTGTCCTCTGAATCTCTGCTTTCCTCTGTTTTCTGATTCACGCACGCACGTCCTCCTATGGCAAGCTGTGTGTTGGTGGATCACCGTTGTCAATGGCTACCTTCCATCCTTCCAGTGAAAACTACGCTCACGCACTCTGTCACAGCACGGCTAATCACCGGTTGGTTCTCGATCTGGTTGGAATAGGATTTACTATCCTTTTGCATCTGTCACTAACGCCCAGCCTTCAGGAGTTTGAAGCTCGTCACAGTCATTCAATCCTTGAGTCCTACTCAGAATACCACAGACAAGGTTTAGACTTTCCGGATTCTCATGAATGCTGCCATCAGTTCTAGCTTATACCACGGAGATTCTGATTAAAGAATCTAAGAGATACTCATTCAATCGGATATAGAACGGAGGTGGTTGTCAGGCACACGTTCATGGTTTGAGGAAGGTGATGAATGTCACGGATCATCACCTTCATCACAGTTAAGCGCGAATGAACATCTTAGATAGGAACAAGCGTGTTTGAATGGAAAACAGAAATACTTGCATTAATTCATTGAGACACAGCAGAGCTCCTCACCCCCAACAATGGGGTTTAGAGACTCATGCCGTCAGAGAATACAAAGTTTTTTATCTGAAATGTCATGAGATACAGAATAAGTCTCTAAAAGTTTTTTAAATACTAAACCAGTAGCATAGGGTTACAAAATATGAGTGGACTATGATGGATGATGCAGAGATCCACTTCTGGGGCCCATTTGGTGTGCTGGGGCCCACTTGGTGTGTGCTGGGGCTGAGACTTTAAGCAATTCACGTGCAGAGGCTATTTGTGGAGTTGAACGCCAGTTTTTGTGCCAGTTTGGGCGTTCAACTCCAGTTTTTTATCCTTTTCTGGCGCTGGACGCCAGAATTGGGCAGAGGACTGGCGTTGAACGCCAGTTTACGTCGTCTATTCTTGTGCAAAGTATGGACTATTATATATTGCTGGAAAGCCCTGGATGTCTACTTTCCAACGCAATTGGAAGCGCGCCATTTCGAGTTTTGTAGCTCCAGAAAATCCACTTTGAGTGCAGGGAGGTCAGAATCCAACAGCATCAGCAGTCCTTTTTCAGCCAGAATCAGATTTTTGCACAGCTCCTTCAATTTCAGCCAGAAAAATACCTGAAATTACAAAAAAACACACAACTCATAGTAAAGTCCAGAAATATGAATTTTTCCTAAAAACTACTAGAAATAGACTAAAAACTAACTAAAACATACTCTAAACTATATGAAATTATCCCCAAAAAGCGTATAAAATATCCGCTCATCAGTAGGTGACAAGACCATCAAGTTCAACTTGGAAGAGGCCATGAGACATCCACCTGAAGAGCACTCCATTCTCCAATGTGATGTAATTGACGAGGTAGTAACGGAAATACGAAGGGAAGATTACAACAGGTTGTACTATCCTGTTATTGAAGGGAAGGATAAACAAAAGAAAACCGATGAGGATGAGCTTCGTGATCATGGTGAAAAAGAACCTCAACTTGAAGTGAAAACCGAATTTAAGCCTCTACTTTCTCACTTGAAATATGCATTCCTTGAGCACAACCAAAGGTTTTCGGTTATCATTGCTAGTGAACTCTCTAGCCAAGAAGAAGAGAAGCTCCTAGAGGTCCTAAGGAAGCACAAGAAAGCAATCGATTGGAGCTTGGCCGACATTATGGGGATTGACCCATGTATATGCATGCATCGCATCTTCCTCCAAGAGGGAGCTTGGCCGGTTAGACAACCCCAAAGAAGGCTCAATCCCACCATTCTTGATATGGTGAAAAAGGAAGTCACAAGGTTGCTTGATGCGGGCATTATTATCCGATTTCCGATAGTGAGTGGGTGAGCCCAGTTCAAGTTGTTCCAAAGAAATCAGGAATCACTGCTATCAAGAAGGAAGATGGTGAAATGGTCACGACAAGGGTGCAAAATGCTTGGCGGGTATGCATTGATTATAGGAAGCTGAATGCCGCAACAAGGAAAGACCATTACCCTTGCCCTTTATTGACCGGATGTTAGATCGACTTTCAGGTAAATCCCATTACTGCTTCCTTGATGGTTTTACTGGCTACTTCCAGATACATATTGCTCCTGAGGACCAGGAAAAGACCACTTTTACTTGTCCCTTTGGCATCTTTGCTTACAAAAGGATGCCATTTGGGTTATGCAATGCACCCGCCACTTTTTAGCGGTGCATGACTAGTGTCTTTTCTGATCTCATGGAGAGTTGTCTGGAAGTCTTTATGGAAGATTTCAGTGTATATGGGACTTCTTTTGATAGCTGTTTAGATAACTTGGCTAAGGTCTTAGAGAGGTGAGTTAACACTAACCTTGTTCTCAATTTCGAAAAAATGTCACTTCATGGTGAGACAAGGCATAGTGTTAGGACATGTAGTTTCTGATAAAGGCATTTCTATGGACCCGGCCAAGGTCGATGTTATTACTAGTTTACCTCACCCCTCTTCTATGAGGGAGGTATGCTCTTTTTCTGGACATGCAGGATTCTATAGGCACTTCATCAAGAATTCTAGCAAGATTGCCCTGCCGCTATCCCGCCTGCTACAGAAAGACGTAGATTTTGAGTTTGATAGTGCTTGCAAAGAAGCATTTGAGGAGTTGAGGAGAGCCCTCACCACAGCACCAACTGTGAGAGGGCCTGATTGGACATAGCCATTTGAAATCATGTGTGACGTCTTAAATCACACTGTAGGTGCCGCACTTGTACAGCGCAAGGGTAAGCTCCCTTACATTGTTGCTTATTCTTTAAAGACATTGGATACGGCGCAATCCAATTACACCACTACGGAAAAAGAGCTTCTAGCGATTGTTCATGCATTGGATAGATTTAGATCTTATTTGCTAGGCTCCAAAATAGTGGTGTATACAGATCATGCAGCCCTAAAATATTTGTTGAGAAAGAATGAGTCGAAACCTAGGCTCATACGTTGGATCTTGCTCTTGCAAGAGTTTGACGTTGAGATTAGGGATCGAAGTGTGTCACAAAATTTGGTTGCAGACCATCTGAGCTGCCTTGAAAATCTTAAGTATGACCCATTTCTGATTGACGATTCATTCCCTTTGCATGGTTTACATGCTATTTCCAATAGCTTTCCTTGGTTTGCACCTATGGCGAATTACTTGGTTGCCAATATCTTCCATTCCAACTTTTCAAAACATCAAAGAGATAAGTTAAGGAGTGATTCCAAGTACTACATTTGTGATGACTCTTACTTGTGAAAACGGGGGGTAGACCAAGTGATTCGTAGATGTGTCCCGGAGTCCAAATTCCAACCTATTCTTGAATCTTGTCATTCATCCGAGTGTGGTGGTCATTTTGGCCCACAACGGACGGCTAAAAAGTTTTAGATTGCAGATTCTGATGGCCAACATTGTTCAAGGATGCAAACCAATATTGTTTGTTATGTCACCAATGTCAAAGGTCAGGAAATGCATCCCAAAAGGATGAAATGCCTCAACAACCAATGTTGTTTTGTGAAATCTTTGATGTATGGGGCATAGACTTTATGGGGCCATTTTCTAACTCAAGTGGATATTTTTACATTCTGCTGGCAGTTGATTACGTATCAAAGTGGGTGGAAGCAATTTCTACCCGCCTTGATGACGCTAATACTGTTGTTTCTTTCATTAGAAATAATATCGTATGCCGCTATGGGTCGTCACAAGCAATTGTAAGCGACTAAGGTACTCACTTTTACAACAGGAAGATAGAAGCATTACTCAAGCGATATGGGGTACTACACAAGGTTGCAACCGCTTACCACCCCCAAACTAATGGCCAAGCGGAGGTGTCCAACCGAAAAATAAATTGGGTTTTGGAAAAAGTGGTGAACCCACAAAGAAAAGATTGGAGTTCTCGGTTGGGTGATGCATTGTGGGCGTATAGGACAGCCTATAAGACTCCACTAGGGATGAGCCCCTTTCGGATTGTCTGTGGGAAGGCGTGCCATCTCCGGTTAAAATTGAACATAAGGCCTATTGGGCGGTCAAGCAATGCAGCATGGACTTCACAAAGGCGGGCATAGCAAGGAAGTGTCAATTAGAAGAACTCAAATGTCTTAGGATAGAGGCCTATGAGAATGCAAGGATCTATAACGAGAAGACTAAGGCATTTCATGATCACCATATTCACAAGAAAGATTTTCAATAGGGTGATGAAGTTCTTTTATACAATTCAAGGCTTAGGTTCATGCCCGGAAAGCTCCGTTCAAGATGGGATGGTCCCTTTAAAGTGAAGGAAGTGAAGCCTTATGGAGTGGTTGAGCTATTCCACCCTCAAAGTGGTGCAACATTCAAAATGAACGGCCACAGGGTAAAAAAGTATCATGGTTATAAGTCACCAAAGGAATTGGAGGTGTTCCTTCTTGAGGATGCACCCGGAGGAGGAGAGTCTTAAGCTCATGGCCGTCCAACTTAAGGACGTTAAAGAAAAGTGCTAGGTGGGGGATACCCCACCATGGTATGATCCTCCTTGTACATAATTTCTTGCATGTAGTTTTAGAGTCTTTGATGGATTTTATTGAATTTGTATGCTTGATATTTGTTTGATTTTGTTGAGCTCGTCGGAGTCTTCATGGGAATTTCATTTGATCTTGGTTTGGTTGAATTGGAAATTTTGAAGAAAATGCTTAATTTTGATTATTGCATAAATTTTTAAGTGTTTTTGAAGTATCTAGCTTGAATGAGTGCCAAGATTGTGTTATAACTGCCTTTCCTCATGTTTAAAAAAAAAAGGGAGCGTTTCACGCGTAAGCGTGGACGACGCGTACGCGTTGATTGCATTGCCTAAACTCATTGTACAAAAACCGAGTTGCGATGGAATTGTGAAAGAGGGGTGCTAAAAGCACAATCCCTCTCACGAGTGCGCGTCTGTTGACGCCTACGAGTCACTGGGTTTTTCGCACATCCACGCATGTGCGTGGACGATGCGCACGCGTCAGTTGATGATCTTGGAACTCCTGGTACAAAAACCAGAGAGTTACGCTAGTATTGTGTGAATTCATGCGTGGAGCACAATTGCTCCCCATGCGTAAGCGTGAACGACGCGTATGCATCAGTCGCTCTCTTCACCATCCACGCGTGAGTGTGGGCGACGCACACGCGTCACATTGTTGACGCAACTAAAGTGCAGCGCCCCTGTTTTCTTTCTTTCTTCATTTCCTTTCTTCTATTCCTTCTTCCTCTCTTCTTCCTCCTCCTTACCACCTCTTCTCCACCCACAACCGCGACGACCTCAACCACCGGTGACCACCACCTCCGGCAGTCCCATATTTTCTCTCTCCTATCTTCTTCTTCTCTCTCTTCTCCTAGTCTAACTTTCACCCAACTTCACCTTCTTCCTCCTTTCAAGGTCTTGTTTCTCTTGTTTCTCTTTTGCTTTTTAAATTGCCTCTTTTTAATCGCATGTCATTACTCTAATTTCTTTCTTCTTAGTTGCATTTTGATTTTGTTGTTTATACTTCATTTTTTTTGTTTCTTCTCTTTCTTTTTACATTCTTCCATGGGTGTTGAACTTCAATGTGTTTCTTGCATTGGTAGGTTATTTTGATATCTCTTGGCGTATTTGTGTTATGTGGTGTTGTTTTGATGATTGGCATTTCATTTGGAGGTATTACATTCTTGAATTTCTCATGCTTGCTTGTTGTTTGGAAGATGCACACCAAGTGTTTGTTAAAAGGCACCAATGACATCTTAGTTCAAATTTGATATTATGCTTTCAACTTAGTGCTTCTTTCTCATTACACTTGCTTTTCTTCATGTGCATTGAGCCTATTGTGCTTAATCTTTACCATCTATGCGCTCATTACTTATGACTTGCTTCTTTGTAGCATATTGCAAGATTTGTAATTCCACTTTCTCTAACTCCACCTTATTCCATTTGCATGCTTCATTGTCTTGGGGTTAGACTAGGTGAATGGTTTTCTTGTGTTTAGTACCTTTCTTGCATGTGTTACTCATTATTGTTATTGATGCTTGAGCCCATTCTTCTCATGCGTTACACTTGCATGCTCCTCTCACTCTTGCATCTCATGCTAGTGATATGGCTCCATGATTATATTGTTGTCTTGCTTACATGTTGCAGCTGTCATGTCTACAGGACGCTTTACTCCTTTGTGGCATTATTTCTCACTTGTATGTTGTTATTTAAGTGTTGTTTCTTTGAGTTTAATATTTTCTCTTTTCCTTCCTTTTTCAAGATGGCCATCAAAAAGGGCAAGAAAAAGGCTTCGAAAAAGCCACCTACAAAGAAGGCACCTCAAAGAACAACTACCAAGGCGCACCCTGCACCAAAAGTTAAGCCTCCCTCTAAGAGGGTGAAAAAGGTCATTCATATTGATGAGGAAGAGAAGGGCAACCCTGCGAATGACTCCACAAGGTTCACCAATCGCTTTTGTGAGCTTATGTTCCCTATTTTGGTTGAAAGGAATTACCATTCTAAACATCTCCTCATTCCTCCGGAGCACCTTGTTCAGTTTGTGGTACCCCGCATCAAGCGGCGGCAATGGAGATTTCTCAATCGAAGCTGCAAGAAGCTAATCTTTCTTGGGTAGTGAAGTTCTACTCCAACTATCACTCACCTTCTCTTCAGTCAATTCTTGTGTGCCGGAAGTAAGTCCCTATATCGGAGGAAGCCATTTGGCAGATACTTAAAGTTTTGCCAGTGTCGGATGGGATGAATGGTTACCAAGAGACCCTACTACAGCACAGCAGACTCGGTTTTGATTAGGGCTCTGTCCTTAGGGTCATTGCCCAAGCAGGAAAACGTTGGACCCAAGGGAGAGCCAAGGCCTGGCCTAAGTGCATTTTGGCACAAGCACTTACTGTGGAGGCTAAAGTGTGGGCCCAAATCATGTCCCACTATGTACTTCCGAGCACTCATGAGTCCTTAATTACAATGGAATTGGCCCTTCTTATCTGGTGTATCCTCACTGAGAGGCCTATCAACATTCTTTACCTCATCCGACAAGCAATGGCCGCATTCATATTAAGGGCAACCTCCCATTTCCCGCCTTGGTAACGGATTTGATTGCTGCCGCCAAAGTTCCCCACGAGGCTAGAGACGTGAAGGCGATTATTCCAGCGAAGGACGACATTGTCCCGAGTGGGAAGTATATTAGGCCTCCTGCGGGAACCGCAAGCTTTGACATGGCCATTCCTTCCAACATTCCAACTACCTCATCGGCACCAAAGAAATCATCCTACCAATTGCTTGTTGAGCTCACTCAAAAGGTAGACCGGAATGAACGGCAGAACAAACGCCGCTATGCTTACTTGAAGAAGCTCTTGGGTTGTGCTAACCCACCTATGGAGGAGCTGGACACTTCAGAATCCACTTCGGACCAAAGTGAAGCGAGCACTCAGAAGATGGATAGTGGAAGTGCCGACCCCAATCCCACCTTGCGTATTACCGGTAGCACGGAAGACCGTGCAAATTTCTAAGTGTGGGGAGGTCATTTACCGACTTCCGTAGGTAACAACCCTTCTTTTCAACACCCAAATCCTAATTTTTTTTTGTTTTTTATTTGTCAATTAGGATAATTTGCATTGCATGGCTAGTTTTTACATTTAAACACTTTTTGTATGGTAGTTGTTCCTTGCTAGGACTACTTAGTTAGAGTGATGATTTCTTCTCCAAGAAACTGTTTTTAGGGCACCCTACCAATTTGAAAAAAAAATTGTGTTGAACTTGCTTGAAGGAATTAATTTTAGAAAAGATTTTTGAGCTAAGAACATACAAGCATGTGAGTTTTGAACTTAATTGCATGGTTACATCATATAACCACTTATTTCCATTCTTGTGTGCATTGTTCTCTTTCTATGATTGCAATCCTTGATTTGTTTGATTCTAAATGTCCATTATTCTGTGTACGAATGCATTTATATGACTGAGGGCGTTATTTCAATAGCTCACTTACCCAAATAGCCTTAACCCTTTTATCCACCTTTATTAACCAATTTTGAGCCTATGATAAACCCCTTTGTTCTTTAATTTAGCACATCAATACCCCTAAGTGAAAAACAATAAATGTCCTCTGATTTGGATCTTTGATTAGCTTAGCGAGTGAGGGTGTGTGTCATTTAAGCGGGAGGGAAGCTTGGGAACATTAGTAGAGGCAAAAGTGTGTTTTTTTATTTTTATTAAAAACGTTGGGAATTGGGTACACACTCATGTATTGAATGTTTAAACCATATGCATTGGCACCGTTGTATATAATTCATCAAAAGGAAAAAAAAGATAAAAATAAAAGAAAAAAATATATGTAGAAAAAGAAATAGAAAAATAAAAGAAAGAAAAATATATAGAAAAAAAGAAAGCAATAAAAAGGGGACAAAATGCCCCAAGGCGAAGCCAATAATAACCAATGCATATGGGTTGTGAATTGAAAAAGAATGTATAAGTGTGTGAAAAGTGAATAAATGGGTCGTTAGGTTGTGTATTAGAATTGCATAGGTTGTTATATGTGTTTGGTGAGAGCTTAGGCTAATCAAAGATGCAAACTTCAAGCTCACTTGGCCATATATGCACCCTTACCCTTACCCTAGCCCCATTACCACCTAAAGATAAGCCCTTATGATAAATGTATGCATGCACCGAATAATTGTTGATTGTTAGATGAAAAACAAATCTTGGAAAGCATGATTAGAAGAGAATTGAGTGAATAACCCTATACACTTGAGTGACTAGAGCAGATACACTTTCGATGAGGGTTCGATGCTCAACTCCTTGTTCCCTACTTTCACAAGCTTTCGTCCTGTAAGTTGTTTACACTCCATTCTAATATTTGAATTGGTAGAGTTCATGAATCATCTAATCACCTTGGCCCTATGTATTCATATATGTTCTTGGAAGGTTGATTTACTTTTAACCAAGTAGATAGATGCATTTGCATTAGTTGTATCCATGTAGGTAAATTGCATTTCATAAACTTCATTCTCCTATGTTCTTTAGTCTTTTGATTTTTAGCATAAGGACATGCTTAGTTTAAGTGTGGGGAGGTTTGATAAATCCCAATTTTGTGGTTTATCTTGTGTAGAATTTGGAGGATTTTATTAATATTTTTCACACTTTTTCATATAAATTGCATGGTTTTGTGTTTTTCTTCCTAAGTTTGCTTCATGATTTAAAACATGCTTCTTTGACCCTAAAAAGGCCAAATTTTAATCCTCTTCTATTACCATTCGATGTCGTGATGTGTTTGTTAAGTGGATTCAGGATCTATAGGGCAAGAATGGCCTAGAAGATGGAAAGGAAGCATGCACAAGTGAAAGGGACAGGAGGAATGAAGCTTTGGAGGATTGGTGGCGACGCGCACGCGTGGCCGCATGTAGCTAGGACTGGCGCGCAAAAGCTGGCGCATTCGGGTGGTGATGCAAAATCCCACCGACGCGTACGCATGACCAACGTGTACGCGTGGCTGAGGAGTTCATATGACGCGCATGCGTGACGTCCAGCACGTGACCTCATTAATGGAAAATGTGGTTGGCAATTTTTGAGAGGCTCCAGGCCCAATCTGAGCTGAATTCTGCATGGAAAAGACCCAAGGAACCAAGGGGGGAAAGGGGGATCCAATCATTCAGACAATACACATAATTTTAGCTAGTTTTAGGTTCTTATTTTTCTAGAGAGGGAAACTCTTATTTCTCTCTAGATATAGTTTATTTTTATCTTCCCTTGTTGAATTTCTGAATTGGGTCTTGTTAATTCTAGTTTCAATTACTTAATTTGAGTTCTCTAGTTATAATTTTGTTTAGATCTTGTGTTAAATTTGTGTTTTCTTGTCATTTTCCCTCTTTTCTTCTCATCTTATGAACTTTGTGGATTTTGAATTTCTATTAGTGAATTGATGTTTTCTATAATTGATAGTGTTATTTTAGTTGTTCTCTATTGATAATTGTTAGTGGGTACTTGTAATTCCCAATTAGTTTTGCAATTTAAATATGTCTTTAGTTAGTGCATACGATGTGTTTGATGAAATGTTTCCTTTGATTATGGAGTAGTTCTCTATACTCTTGGCCTAGGCTAAGGAAATCGGGTGACCTTGAATCATTGGGTCTAATTGAATTGGTGCTTTGAGAACCCTTGTTGGTCAAATTGATACCCATTGATGCTAATCTACTATTAAGCCAATTAGTAGTTGGATTAGAACTTATGAGTTGAAATTGATCAAGCCTATTTGACATACTTCACTTGTAGAAATAGACTTAATGGGTTTGGTTCCTCATAAGTGTCAATATGTGATTATTAGACAAGGATGGTGATCCCAATTCCTATGCCTAGCCAAGAGTTCCTTTTATTGTACATAATTGAAATCCAAAAATCCCAATTACTTGATTCTTGTTATAGTTAGTTTAGTTGTTGACTTAGTCTTAGAGTAGAAATAGATTTATATGTTCTCTTGCTAGATTGAATTTGCTTTTACCCTGCTTTAATTGCTTTGATTTAGTTTCTTGCCCTTTAAGATTTCTTGCATGTAAAGTTTAGTAGTTTAACTTCTTGTTTATGACTCCCAACCCCTGAATTCAAACCAATATTGATACACATGTTTGCCCATTCTCTTGAGGACGATCCGAGACCAATACTCTCGGTTACTTTTTATTGGGGTTGACTTTGTGACAACCATATCAAAATTTGATCGATAGGATTATATATTGGTCTAGGACTATACTATGACAATGGCCATGATTTTCTATTGATGAAATTCTAGACCGACCATAATCTTCTCATCAAATTTTTGGCGTTGTTGCCATGGAATGGTTGCAACGTGTGCTTTGATATTGGTTATGTGAATATGTGAATACTGTAGATAGTTTACTTGCTTTCATTAGTTTGTTTTTAGTTTAGATTTCCTTTAATGCATGAGCTATGACTTCTAAGTTGAATGACTCAGTCTCAACCGAATCCTAATTTAGCCAAGTTTGATCCCAAAATTAAAAAAACCTTACTACATACTCGGCAAGCTAGGCAGCGGTTGGATTACAAAGCTAGTGCTTCGGCCTCTCTTGAAGAACCTTCCGAAACACTACACGGCTAGTGCTTCGGCCTCTCTAGAGTCCACATTCAATGAAGAAACTTCCTATTCCTCTGTTGGCACTACTGATATATCCTTGCATACTACAGGTGAAAACCGCATGGCGGAGCCACGTAGGATTACCTTGCACAAACAAGGAGCATCGGATCTCATTCTTCAACCGTTGCAAGCTAGGTATCCGAATATTGATCCTAATTTTGAGCTGAAGAATAGTCTGATTAACTTGCTTTCTAAGTATCATGGACTATCGGGCCAAGACCCCAGTAGGCATTTGAGAGACTTTCAAGTAGCTTGTTCTACGGCTCGAAGGCATGGTGCCGATGAGATTGCTATCATGGTTTTTGCTCTCCCCTTCTCTCTTGAAGGGCTAGCAAATGAATGGTTCTACTCCAAACCTGATGAAGTGGTGACTGAATGGGACCTATTGAGAAGAGAGTTCTTAGATAAGTTCTTTCTTCCAGAGAAGACCGACTACATCCGGAAGGAAATTTCCGGTATAATGCAAAGAGACCAAGAGACACTCTATGAATATAGGACTCGATTTAAGAGGTTGTTGGAGTCTTGTTCACATCATGGGTTAGACACTCACTTGCTCATTATCTATTTCACTGGAGGCCTTTGTGTAAGAACCCACGTTTTCACGTAAAACTGTTTTAATAAAATAATCTTAGTGCCCGGAATAGATTCAAAATTTTAGAAGTTTTAATTTGAAAATATAAATGAGAAATTTGGTTTCAGTGAATTTTTCTGAGTTGGAAAATGTATTTCTTTCGAAAAGTTTTTTGTAAAAATGCGTACTGGCGATTAAGTCGGCAGTACCAGCTCTGGTTTGTCCAGTACTGCGTATTTTGGGAAAATAAGATTTTGAAAATTGATTTATTATTTTGAGAAGATAAAAATAGTTTAGAATAAAAAACCGGACACTAATCTTAAAGGTTTTGGCCCAAAGTAGGTCAAACGGGCTAAAAACGCTAACGGGTTGGACCGGGCCCAAACCGCGCTCAAGGTCCAACATATATAAGCTCACTTAATGAGCTTTTTAGCTCATTCATGCCCTCATTTGATGAGAGGGGCGCAGCTGCCATGAGAGGGGAGGGAGAAGAAAGAGTACTATTGATAAACAACTATTTTATGATTTATCTTGTGCTCAATTGAATGGTTTTTATCAAGTCTTTGCTCACTTATTCATATAATTTGCATGGTTTTATAATTCCTTCTTTATTCTGTGATATATGTGAAAACATGTTCCCTAGACCTTAAAACTGTTAATTTTAATTATCCTTTATTATCATTCGATACCGTGATCTGTGTGTTAAGTATTTTCAGGCTTTATAGGACAGGAATGGCTTAGAGGACAGAAAGGAAACATGCAAAAGTGGAAGGAACGCGCGAAAATGAAGTTTTGAAAAAAATGGCAGCGACGCGCATGCAAGGACGACGCGGACGCGTGCCTAGCGCAGAGCACGAGCGACGCGTACGCGTGACTGACGCATACGCGTGACAAGGAAAATCTCCAAATGACGCGCACGTATGACCTACGCGTACGTGTGACAGATGCCACGTGCAGAAAGTTGCAGAATTCACCCCCAGCGATTTCTGGGCTCCTTTTCGGCCCAAATCCAAACCCGAGAACACAGAATAGAGGCTGGAGAATGGAGGAATCAAGGGATTCATCAATCATTCATTCATTATTCACAATTTGAGGTTTTTGATGTATTTTTCTAGAGAGAGAGGCTCTCTCCTCTCTCTAGGTTTTAGGATTTAGGATTTTTCTTAGTTTGAGGATTGTTTCTTCCCAATTCCAGGTTCAATGTTCCTTTAATTTAGTTTTTCTTCTACTTTTATTTATCCTATTACTTTAATTTTTTTATTTTCCCAATATTGGTTTATGAACTCCATGTTAGAATTGATTTTCTTATTTAATGCAATTTGAGGTATTTCAGATTTATGATTGCTTTCTTTAATTTATGTTATTGATGCTTCTAATTTAATTTATAATTCTCCCCCTTTGGCTTTGGTTAAGTAATTGGTGACACTTGAGTTATCAAACTCCTTGTTGATTGAAAGTTGGAATTTAATGATTGATTTGGATCCCTCTAAAGCTAGTCTTTCCTTGGGAGTTGACTAGGACTTGAGGAATCCCATTGATTAGTCCACTTGACTTTCCTTTATTTAGTAAGGGTTAACTAAGTGGGAGCAATAAATAATTCTCATCACAATTGATAAGGATAACTAGGATGGGATTTCCAGTTCTCATATCTTGCAAGGGTTTTCATGATTATTAATTTACTTTCTTGCTAATTTATTTCCTTGTTCCCTATTTCAAAAAACCCAAAAAGATACTTTTCCATAACCAATAATAAATTACACCTCCCTGCAATTCCTTGAGAGACGACCCGAGGTTTAAATACTTCGGTTATCAATTTTACTAGGGATTTGTTACTTGTGATAACCAAACTTTTGTATGAAAAGATTCTTTGTTGGTTTAGAAGCTATACTTTCAACGAGGATATATTTGTGAATTTCTTTACTGGCAGAAAATACCGTTCGTCAACTATTCACTCTCACCTTCTTTTGCTTATAACTTGAGCTACGGACCTCCGATTGACGAGCCGTTTGTGGCCACACGAAGCTCTTGTTGAGATCTATGTTTCTATCTAAAGAAATCTGGTAAGATCTCTCTCTCTTCACTTCCCAGTTTCGTGTCCTAAGATTCTGCACGTTTTTATGTGTGGTTTTTTAATAGATTTTGTGGTTTTGTTTGTTTAGGTGATCTCTAGTAGCGGGTAATTATTAGATTTTACCCCTACTCATGTTGGGTAAGGTAAGGTTTCACTAAACCCTTGTGTTTAGTTGTTGTATATCTTAGGTTTTGATTTTAGTGATATATGTGTTGTTAGTTTGAGCTTTGGTGTTGGTTGAAGTTGGTTGAGGCTTTGGATCAAGCTTGGTTGTTTCGTTTTGGTGATTGGTGCATTTGGGAATCGGCCAAGGTATGGCTTCAATTTTCTTTATGTAATATGTAATGTTCATGGACACTTAGACTAGTTGACCCCAAGATAGGATTGAATGTTGTTGGTGGATGAATAATTATATGTGAATTGATGTAATTGTTGGTTGTGTAGAATTAGTGTGGTTGATGATGATTGTTAGAGATTATTGGTATTGATGAGTATTCATGGTGATTAATTATATTGGTTAATATGGAGGATTATGAGAAATTAAGGTAATGAGTTAATGTAGAATGTTGTGGTGGTTTGAAATAAAGGATATTGATGATTATGATGTATGAGGATGTATGTTGATAATTAATGATGAATATTGATGTTGTTGGTGTTAATTATATATTTTGATATTGGTTGATGTTGGTGAGTGTGTATGTTGAGTGTGGTAATATGAATGTGGATATGATTGATAATGTTGATGTTAAGTGATGGGGATTTGAAGTGGTTGTTGATGTTTGTTTGTTGGTTAAAGATTATTTATGATGATATTGGATGTTGATGATTAAGGAATTTGATGATATTGAGTAGTGTAATTGGGATATTGTGGATGGTTGAGTTGGAAAAGGAAGGGTATGGGCTTTTAGGTTGTTTGGTATTGTTGGGTTGTGATTAGTTTGGTTTTGAAATGAGAGTTTTGGTAAAAATAAGTTTTTAAGGTTTTTGGTAAAAACAGATTTTTGGTAAACTTTGACAGATCATAACTGGAGCCTCATTTTTCGAAAATTGATGAAACTTAATTTAAATTAAAGTTCATTGAAAACTCTTCAAATTGACATAAAGTTTGTAAAATTTGGATTTTTGTAGAGGAAGTTATGATCATTCAAAGTTGTTGATGAAAATCTGAAATTCTGCAAAGTTGCAGAATTTCAGGATTTTCTGATATATGCGCACGCACAACCCTGCGAAAATTCTATTCTGTGCAGATGCACGGACCTGTGCGTACGCACAGGCAGGGGAAAGGGCTCAGGTGGCAGCACTAGCTTAGGTTGTGCGCCCGCACATCAATGAAGAATTACGACCTGTGCGGACGCACAGCCCTGTGCGCACGCACAAGTTGGGAAGGGACGTCTGTTAGGGGCGCTCGCACAGCTTGTGCGAGTGAACAGACTTTATAAATTGTAGTACCTGTGCGTATGCACACCCCTGTGCGTACGCACACCTTCAAAATCTTCCTGGGCGTGCGCACGAACACCCCTGTGCGGACGCACACGTCCTATTTCATAAATTTAAACTTTGTTTTCAACTATTTCACCTTCCCAACAAGGTTGTAAGCTTCCATAACACTATTTTAAAGATTTTGGGCCTACTTTTGAGTATGGAATATGGGAAATAAGCTAAGGGTTTTAGTCGATGTTTGTTTGGAAAAGTTTAGAAAAACGGAGGCCTAGGTTTCTGGCGTACTGAAGCTGGTCCAATGGTAGGTGAAGAATGGTTGATGAATGAGATGAGAACTAAGGAACTGTTGAGTTCGAAAATGAAATGAGAATGAGCAGTGGTTGAGAAGAGTCGAGGGCTCTGAATGAAGTGATGGATTCATCTTCTGCTAAAAATGTTTTTAAAAACCACTGTACTACTTTTATTGAGATTTTGAGACGCTATGCGCCCGGCAGGGGCCGAGGTTGGATCCCGCCTGTTCGAGGTAGCGGCGGCGGCGTAAGGGCGGTGGTTCATCCCGCTTGCGCTTAGATGTGAGGTCGGTGGCAAATGATCCCGCTCGCATCCCTTCGGATCTATAGAGCGTGCAGGCGCCGGTACTGGACAGTGATCCGAGCACTATATCTCGGGAGTTCCCATATGAGGATTCCGAAGGGTGACATCTCCATGGAGATGTGTCGGGTTAGCAGTTGAACCGACAATGTGATATCACAGCCAATAGGGCAGACATTCATCATGTGCATCTTCTATATGCTTGCTTGTTTTGTTTACTTGAGTTTGCCTAGTTGTATAACATGCCTATCTGCTTCTTGAACTACTTATTGTATATGAATATTATTTGTGTTTTACTTGTTTGTATTAATCGTGATTGTCTGGTGCTGATGAGGTTAGGTAGGCGGTGGCGATGGGATCGCATGGAGGTTAGGTTGGCGAGGGATATGGGATACAGCGGTGTGACTAGTTTAGTTAGAATTTCCCCTAAGTTTAGATAACCCTGGTTTATGGTTTAAGTTCTTTTATTTATTTTGATGCTAAGCTTGAATATAATCCGTATGTGATGTGAAGTTGTAGGATTGCCTTTGGCGTCCCGGAGCCTTACATCTTATATCATTGGGAACTCTTACCATACTGAGAACCTCCGGTTCTCATTCCATACTTTGTTGTCATTTTTCAGATGCAGGTCATAATCTACTTCGGTGAGATTGCGGATATGGTGACAGAGTGGAGTATGATTCATTCCTTGTTTATTTCTGTTTTACTTTCATCATAGTATTCTCTCACCTTTTGTATATTTATCTTTATGGCCTTAGAGGCTTATTTGAGAGATAGGTTGTATAAGCTATTTTAAATTCTAAACCTCTGTATCTTTCTATTTGTAACTAGTCAGCTTAAACTCTGCAAGCTGCGGCTAGTTCTCTATGACTATAATAATATTGTATCTATATATGTTTTATTCTTTCATCTAAACCTTGAGTCTTGTGCATTAGTTTCGTGTGAACATTTTGTGCTTCTGAAATTCCGTTTTTGAGCTAAATCCTTCATCAGGCTTCTAGAATATATTATTTTCCTTATATATATAAATATGTAAAAGCCTTAGGACTGTTGTAATCTTTGATTAACATTTGCTTTACGGCTAGAGGTAAGGCTTAGGGTAATTGGGGTGTTACACTTTGTGCAATGGATAAGAGATTGCTCACCGCCTCTCGTGGTGGTTCCCTTTCTAAGAACAAGACGGTGGCGGAAGCATCGAGTTTGATCAATGATGTCGCCGAGGCTACCCAACATGTGAGAGTGAGGAACAATCCTCCCAAGAGTGTGGTGGAAGCACCTCCTTCCGAATTGGCTTTTACTAAAGCGCTTGGAGAAATGACCACTCTTCTCAAGGAGATTCACCAAGGACCAAAGGCATCTCAATCAATCCAAGCCATCCAAGCCCCACCTCAAATCCTCCAACTTGAAGGACCTCCTAGAGTGTGTGGTTTATGCTCTAGTACTGCACATTACACTGACCAATGCCATCACGTACAAGAGGA
Organism: Arachis hypogaea; assembly: GCF_003086295.3. Taxonomy (NCBI): domain Eukaryota; kingdom Viridiplantae; phylum Streptophyta; class Magnoliopsida; order Fabales; family Fabaceae; genus Arachis; species Arachis hypogaea. The sequence continues at coordinate 119,207,946 of NC_092050.1, read as the reverse complement.
TTACACTCTTGCGGTAGCCAACAACTACAATAACCGTCCACCTTATCAATCTCAAGGTCAAAATAATTACTCCCATGGTAATAGCTCTAATCAAGGGTGGAGGGACAATGCTCAAGGAAACAACCACAATCAAACATGGAACCAAGGCAACTCAGCTTCTCAATACCACAACAACCACCAATCTTCTTTCCAATACCACAACAATAACCACCAAGCCAACCAAAACCACCATAATCAATCATACCAACACTCACAACAAAACCAAAATAACCACCATAAATACCAAGCACCTCACCCAAGACAACAAACCAATCAACCTTCTTCCTCTTCCACAAACCAAGGTGATGACTCTCACCGTGCACTCTACCAAGAGCAAGAGAAACTTAGGGCTATGATAGAGAAAAATGAAGAGAATACTAGGAATCTCAATGCACAATTTGGTAACATGAGTGCTCAAATATCCAACATAACCGAAATGCTCTCAAGGATGTCCCTACCTTCCACCAACAATACCAACACCAACCAACCCTCAAGCTCTTCTAGCCTTCCATCCCAACCCCTTCTTAACCCAAAGGGCGGCCTCAACACCATCACTCTACGGTCGGGGACTACATTGGAAGAAATACCTCATAGGCCCACAAAAGACATCCATGAGGAGGAAGTTGTTGTTGAAGTTTAACATGAGGAAGATGAGAGAGACACAAGGCAAGAGAAAGAAGAAGTGAGCCTTAAGGAGCCCAAGAGGAAGGCCATAGTGTTTGAATCCATTCCTATTCCATTTCCTTCCATGGTAAAGAAGGCCAAGAAAACTCTGGAGTTTAATCTAAACATGCTTCAAGTATCCAAGAAGGTTGAGGTAACCATTCCACTTCTTGATGCCATTCAACAAATTCTGAAGTATGCTAAGTTTTTAAAAGACTTGTGTACACAGAAAGATAGGATTGGTGAGCTGTAAACATTGTCATTAGGTAGTTCTATTTCCTCATTGATGAAATCCATTCCAAAAAAATGTAGTGACCCCGGACCATATTTAGTATCTTGTTAGATTGGTGGAGTTGCCTTTTATGATTGCATGTGTGATTTGGGGGCTTGTGTGAGTACCATCCCACTCTCTATATTTGCAAGGATGAATTTAGCTCCATTGAAAAGGTTGGCCACCAAATTTTTCTTAGCCGACAAGAGTGTGATCACCGTAGTAAGGATTACGGAAGATGTGCTTGTGACAATCAAAGATTTAGTGTTTCCAGCTGATTTCTATATACTAGATATGCCTCCGACGAATAATGGAATTTCCTCCTCCGTTTTGCTTGGTAAACCTTTTTTGAAGACCTTTAAATTTAAATTGGATGCCTTTACTGGCACATACTCTTTTGAGATAGGTGACAAGACCATCAAGTTCAACTTGGAAGAGGCCATGAGACATCTACCTGAAGAGCACTCTGTTCTCCGATGTGATGTAATTGACGAGGTAGTAGTGGAGATACGAAGGGAAGATTACAACAGGTTGTACTATCCTGTTATTAAAGGGAAGGATAAACATGAGGATAAACAAGAGAAAACCGATGAGGATGAGCTTCGTGATCATGGTGACAAAGAACCTCAACTTGAAGTGAAAACCAAATTGAAGCCTCTACCTTCTCACTTGAAATATGCATTCCTTGAGGACAACCAAAGGTTTCCTGTAATCATTCCTAGTGAGCTCTCTAGCCAAGAAGAAGAGAAGCTCCTAGAGGTCTTAAGGAAGCACAAGAAAGCAATCGATTGGAGCTTGGCCGATATTGTGGGGATTGACCCACGTATGTGCATGCATCGTATCTTCCTCCAAGAGGGAGCTCGGCCGGTTAGAAAACCCCAAAGAAGGCTTAATCCCACCATTCATGATATGGTGAAAAAGGAAGTCACAAGGTTGCTTGATGCGGGCATTATTTATCCGATTTCCGATAGTGAGTGGGTGAGCCCAGTTCAAGTTGTTCCAAAGAAATCAGGAATCACTGCTATCAAGAAGGAAGATGGTGAAATGGTCACGATGTAACAACCCTGATTTTCGAGTATACGAGATCTTTTTCGAAGGCACGGAATCCTCCGGAAGATCAGTAAGGGGAGAACCTCTAATATATCATCAAGTATCTCAATCTTCATTGTCATTATGTCATCTTTAAGCTAGAACCTTTTCCGAGGCAAGCTCGATAATGCAATCGCGAAGAACCTAGTTTTTGAACCGTATCGGTTAGGAGTTTTGATTCGGTTTTTCGTAAATAGTCTCAGTTTGACAAACCGGACCCGATTTATGAGAGAAGAGAGATAATAGGATGATATTATCATTATATTAGTATTAGAAGCTTCTTTAATGATATTATAAGGTTACCTGATCAGTTTTAGTTAAAAACAGAAAACTGGTTTAACCGGGTTCATAATTTACTGGTGTAGCTTAGCACCAGCACTCTCTGATGACTTTAGCAATGCTAAGGCCTCATTATTCATGTTTTATTCTCATAATAAATATGTTACTAGTTTCATTTATGCTAGTAGCTCAGAAAATAATTTTTAGAGATGTTTTTGCAAGTGTTCCGATACATCTAGTTTTAGTAGTTATACACCTGAGATATTTTAATATTATTTTAATCCACCTCCAAGCCAACCAATCACAACTCACCCTACACTCCCAAAACCCTCAAGGCTGGCTCATTTTCACTTTGTGACCGAAAATAGGTAGAGAGAAAAAGAGAGAAAAGTTCTTAGTTCCAAATCTTCAAAGCTTGATTTCTGCTGAACTAAAACTCAAATCAAAACTCCGATTTCACCAAAATGATCATCTCTTCTTCCTCTACATAACCATGTAACTTATCAAGGATGGAAATAAGGTGAGATGGCTGTCTCCCTCCCATTTCAATTCGGTTTTCAAGGAAATCCATGCAAAACATGTGTTTTCTTGATGTTCTTCCTTAGGAATAATGCTTAACTTGACTTGAGGGCCAAGAAACGTTAATTTCCAGCAAGTCTAAGGTGAGATATCTCTTCCTAACGTGCTGAGGGAGATTTGGTCAGTTGAGAGTTTGTGGATTTAAAGTTGTTCTTGATGTGTTTTAGGAGGAAAAAGTGCTTTAAGAACACTTCAAAGAGTAACCGGATTTGGAGCAGCAAATCAAGGTAGGGTTTGGTAAAATTAATGTTGATTGATTGTGTTTGAATTGTGTAATTATGATATGGTTTGGTTATGCTTGAAATTGATTGTTTATATGAGTGATTCTTGTTGAAATTTTGGTGAAAATTTGATAAAATTTGATGATATTCAACTTTGAATTTGTGTTCTTCATGGCTGCTGGAAAAACGAACCCTAGACCTTAAATTGGGGTTCAATTTGTGTTAAAATCATGTAGAAAAGATGGGGTTTTAGTGGCTGCTAATTTATTATGAATTATGGTAAAAATCGGTTGCTGAAAAGACTAAATTATCCGCTCATCACAACACCCTCTTGGCAACAACCTCCTCCAAATGCACTATGAGCAACAACTATTCTACGATGCATACCAAAATAATGGTTATGGTGGACCTTTTCGTGACAATCACCCTCCACCAATTTATTATGAGCAAGAGCCATTCCGAGATGCGTACCAAGACAATGGATATGGTGGACCCCTTGTAGTTACCAACAAGCCCCAGCTCCACCATATGCCTATGAACCCCCTCCTCAACATAGCTTTGAACCACCATACTCACAAACCCCACTACCAAACACCCTCATATGATCCTAATCCTTATCCACCATACCAACCACCTTATGAGCCATATGAACCATATATAGAGCCACCCCAATTCCAACATAATCACTCCCAAGAACCACCACCTCCATATACACCATGCCCATATCCATCAATCCAAGAGCCATATGATCCTAATTATGTTAGCCAAGCGGAACAAGAGTCAAAGGATCATCTCAAGGAGACACTGGATCAATTTCAAGCAACCCTTCATCAATTAGAGCAAGTGGAAAGCCGAAAAGTACACGAAGCTCTCATGGCTAAAGAATCTAAACCTGAGAACAAGGAATTGAAGTGTGTTGTGCAACAAGTGGAAAAGATGGAGAGTGTTGAACCGCCATACCCTTATTATGATGAACCACCCTCTTATCATGAACCCTTCCTCCCAAGCAATGAACCCTCATATCCACCCCAATCTCCAATGAATGAAACTCTAAGTGTTCTTCTTCAAGAGCAAAGAGAGATACAAAGGATGACACAGGAGTTCATAGCTACCTTGACTGAGGTAGAAGATAATTTAGCCTCTCTGCACGTCAACACTCAAGGCACTCCCATGGCTACATGTGGAGAATTAATAGAAGAGCGTAGCATGAAGGAGACACTAGACACTCTAATGGAAAGTGAGGAATGTGATTTTGTATTGGAACAATTGGAGGAAACCATAATAGTTGAAGAGGAAGAAGTGGTTGAAGACTTAGGAGATGCTGAACCTCCATGGGAATCTAGAATTATAGAGCATTCCTCCAAAAAGCTTGAAATTAGTGTCAAAGGGGCTAGTGCACAACCTCCATGGCATATTCCCTATGAAGAATTGGATGGAATAGATCAAGAAGTGAGTTTTCTTAGTGATGATGATTATGAATCAAGTCTTCCTAGTGATGAATCTACATCCGCAATTGAACTCCTTGAATATGAGGACCATTCTCTATTTGAGTCTGAGAATGATGTGGAAGTGGAAGTCCTTCGGAAAGGTTGGACGGGAGTTAAATATGCTTTGTCAAGATCGTTGGAGACTTCTCTACCTAGGTTGCCATCTACTCCTTCATTTGAGTGGGTAAGACTTATCTCTATTTGCTTTACTGTCCCACTTGAATATGGTATTCTTGAAATGGACAGCCAACTTAGGAAGCTTTGTGGCATTAAGCATAAGAGAAGGATGTTTAGTGGTTGGAGTTACAAATCAAGGCTCATCAAGGTTGATACTTCAAGAGCTAGATGCAAGGGTGAAACTGATGATCATTTGGTTGGATCTAAGAAAAGAGTTTGGTATCGCATAGAGAATTCGAAATGCTTGTCACCCGGTTGGAATAATGATGATCCACTTAAAGACGGGTGTAGAAACAGGATTTGGGATCCCGGCATACAAGAGGATCGACTTTGGGGAGCTCAAAGCTTGTGGAGAACTTCATCAAGGCTTGGTGAATTTATTTGGAGATGTTGAAGCTTATTGGAAGTCCAAGCATTGGTGGAAGTTTCAAGATGAGTTCAAGCACAAGTCACCATGACAAGGAGCTCATCAAATGTCCAACTTAAGGACTTTAACTAAAAGTGTTAGGTGGGAGACACCCCACCATGGTAAATTCTTTCTAATTTCCCTTTTGTTTATGTTAGTAATAAGTTATATTTTCATTTTTAGTTATGTTTATTTCTTTTAATTTATGGTTTAATTGCATATTAATTACTGGTTTATTAAAAAAAATCTGCGATCGACGCGTAAGCGTCGATGATGCGCACGCGTTACATGCAGACCGCTTGTAGTTGTCAGGCACGCGGATCTTGGCTAAGCGAGTAATGAAGATAGTGGGTGATTGTCACGGGTCACCCCTTCATTCTGACTTAACTGAATTAAGTACAAGAGTATATCTTGGAGAAGAAGTAGGCGTGAATTGAAAGAGAAACAATAGTATTTGCATTAATTCATGAAGAACAACAGAGCTCCGCACCTTAATCTATGAGGTGTAGAAACTCCACCGTAGAAAATACATAAGAGAAAATAGTCTAGGCATGGCCGTGTGGCCAGCCTTCAAGTCCAAGGATGATAATCTCCTTCTTCTCTAATACAATAGTAAAAAGTGCTATTTATACTAAACTAGTTACTAGGGATTACAGAAAATGAATAACTAAGTGCAGATAGTGCAGAAATCTACTTCCGGGGCCCACTTGGTGTGTGCTTGGGCTGAGAATTGAAGCTTTCACATGCATAGGCCATTCTTGGAGTTAAACGCCAGCTTGGGAGCCAGTTTGGGCGTTTAACTCCAATTCTGGTGCCAGTTCTGGCGTTTTACTCCAGAAAAGGGTCTTTGGTGGGTGTTTGAACGCCAGTTTGGGCCATCAAATCTCGGGCAAAGTATAGAGTATTATACATTGCTGGAAAGCCCAAGATGTCTAATTTCCAAAGCAATTGAGAGCGCGCCAATTGGGCTTCTATAGCTCCAGAAAATCCACTTTGAGTGCAGGAGGGTCAGAATCCAACAGCATCTGCAGTCCTTTTTCAGCCTCTGAATCAGATTTCTGCTCAGGTCCCTCAATTTCAGACAGAAAATACCTGAAATTACAGAAAAACACACAAGCTCATAGTAAAGTCCAGAAATATGATTTTTGCATAAAAACTAATAAAAATATAATAAAAAGTAACTAAAACATACTAAAAACTATGTAAAAATAATGTCAAAAAGGGTATAAATTATCCGCTCATCATAATGTCGGGCTGCAGGATGTAAACCGACACGCGAGCTCATGGCCTACATAGGACAGACATGCATCATATTTTGTTGTGTGTTTCCTGTGTTACAATGTTGTATGAATATATGCTTTCTTTGTTTGTATTCTATTCTTTGTGTCTATGTTTTACTTTCTTGTATTCTTTTGTGTGTGTTTTGCTTTCTGTTTTCTCTATTTTCTCTATTTATTTGTTTCTTCTGTTTACTGCTTCTTTGTATACTGCTATTCGTCTGTGAAACAACACAAAATTAATGAACTTAACTAATAACCCCGGCCCTATTAAGAACTCCCCAGTTCTTACCCATTCTCTCTCCCTTCCCCCTCCAGATGGAAGCAAGAGTATCCTTCCATAGTTCGTTGATGATCGTTCCACAAAGAAGATTTCGCTCTAGGTAGTCTTATGATTCTAGAGTGAATTCCGTTACCTGTTTATATGTATATATTGTGAGACTAGCCAATGTCTACACCCCGTTTGTATGCAAACTTTAACTTAAATCCTGTGTACGAGACTCCTGTTATGTGGCTACTTGATGAGGTACCAGAGAGACGTCATATGGCAATGACTGATCGTGCAGAGTAGTAGATGATGTTCCACCTTTTGATGACGTTCCACCTAACTTGAGTTTTGAAGACTTAGAACGTACTTTCCCTCGCTTTAGTAGTTTAGAGGGACTAGGTGAGTATAGAGTTTAGGCTAGCCTGGCTGCCAGCTTAGGGACTTCTTGAATAGGTCAGGGCCTGGGATGTTGTATGTATGTATGTGTGTATATATATATATATATATATATATATATATATATATATATATATATATATATATATATATATATATATATTATCTAGCTATATCTACGGGTGTTCTAACTAAAGATCTTTACTCTAATAAAGGCTAGATAACTGAATGTTATTAACTGTTGAGATGTATATAAGTGTGGTTGTTTATAACTATGGTATTTGTTATTATTTGTGAATTGATTGTGAATGATTCAGTTTATTAACCCAGATGTTTTAAAAAAAAAAAAGTACCTCGCAAAATAACTACGCTTTTAACAACGAATCAGGCTCATATAATAAATAATAGATAATAATTAGGAAGACAAGTTGGTAGCGCTCAGTTTCTAGTATGATCATGATGTACCAGAAATTAGGTCGTTACAGAACAAAACTTTGTTACCCTGTTAAAAATAATCTATCTGCAATGAGTTTCTAATGTATACAAAACTTGAATTGTAAAACTCCACTAGCAAAATTGGATTTGGAGGACATAGGAGTGAACAAGTTCAAGCATTTCTAAAAATTCATTTAGAAAGCTTACCAAAATCACTGCTTCTTCTTCTCCTTCCGTAAGAGAAAAACACCAGTCTCTTCGTACGCATATTCAGGATGCAGGTGGTCACGAGGGGCCTTCTCGATATCGAAAACCTCATCACACATCTCCCAAAACTTCTTGTGTGCCTCCGGAGACCTCACCTGTTACCCGAGCAACACGACGCCGTCTTTGTACACCAGGGCTTCCATGTCATAAATCAAGTGCTACACTGAATCCTCATGTAAACCACGGAGTGCTTCAGCTTCTTGCATAGCACGGGCTTGTTCACCTTCAGGTTGCACTTTAGTGCCGGCATCACGGTGAGAGGAGGGGCTTGCATAGCACGCGCTTGTTCTACATGTAGAGTATAGGGAAACGGTCGATAGTCGACGACGGTGAGAGGAGGTTGAGTCAGTAGCCATGCGACTCCACGGTGACACAGCGGCGCACGGTGGAGCAAAGAACAAGGTTCCACTCTCCTTTCACGGGTTCTCCACTATATATTTTGGGTAATTTGAAGTGTTGAACTGATTTTGGGTGAAATTGGGTTAGGGTTAGCGGCGGGGGCTTCATCGAATCGACGCTATCCAAATTGATTCTATGTCACATTGAAGAGATCGGACGCCAATCAAAATTATCTTGGTAAATTGCAGCAGATAAAAAACCACATGCAATTTGTTGTCGCTATCCTCCGTATTTCTTGTAGTGCACCCATTGTGAAAAATATGGTAGAATTGCGTCTCAGGTGGTTTGAACATATGAGAAGAAGATCGACATAGCATCCAGTCAGGAGGGTGGATGAGATGGAGGATAGACAAGGGGTGAAAGGCAGAGGAGGACCTAAGAAGATGATCCATGAGGTGGTCAAACGAGATCTACATGTAAACGGTCTCGCTATAGACATGATACATGACAGAGCTCAATGGCGTCGTTTGATTATGTAGCCAACCCCACTTAGTGGGACAAAGATTTATTGTTGTTGTTGTTGTTTGCATTTTTCTTAACATAATATTCACTTCATATAATTATTATTTATATGCAAATTAGTTTAGGTTGATCAGATTTTCTTATTTTTTTATTATGAAAAGGATTAATAATTATTTATTTATTTTGGGAAATTGTTATTATACATATATTATTTTATTATTATACTAATAGTAAAATAAGGAGATGTTGATGCACATATTACTTAATTGGTAAATGATAATATTTTTATTATTATAAATTATTTTTATTATTATAGAAAATATTAAGAATAATAAATTTATTATGAAAAAGATTTTGCATAAAAATAAGCGAGAATAAGAATAGAAAATAATTGAATTAGCAAGTATAAATAATAAAATTTATAATTTATAAGTTATTATTGATAAATGGTATTTATTATTAATTGATTTAATATAAATAATATTAGCTAGCATTATAATAAATTTAATTTTTTTCTAAAATTAGTGAATTAAATATCAATAATTCGAATTGAAAATTTTAGAAAATAATTAGAAATAGAAATTAAAAAATTAAATAATAATAATAATAATAATAATAATAATAATAATAATAATAATAATAATAATAATAAATAGGAGTGTATTCATGTTAGAGAGAACAAAAAATTATGAAGGCATGATACCTCACTCTTATTTTTTTTTTTAACAAAGATAAGGAGATTCAAATCTGCCACCTCTAAATGAGTATGAGGAGACTATGTCATTTGAGCTATAACTCATTGACTGATACCTCACTCTTATTAGTTTGGAGAAAAACTCAATTTTAATATAGTAAAGAGATTAATATTATTGTTATTATATCATCAAATCATGTGGTGTCCTATCCTTTTAAAATAGGACAAGCTAAAAAAATAAATCAATTAGGCTTTAAATTTACGCAATTGTAACTTTCTAAAATAGGTTACATCTTTGTTCTATTTTAAATTTATGTAAACTGCTACAAGGTGTAGTGGTTCACAGTTTACACGTAATCTGCTATGGGATAGCGTGGATTACGTTAAAATTTGTGCAATATAAAAACCGCTATAGGATGTCGCAGTTTCTAAAAAAACTGGATCAGACATAAATTGCTATAGGGTCCAGCGATTTATGAGAAAACAAGGGGTAGTGTAATCCACTGCACCCTGTAGTAGATCATGTGTACGTGAATTCTCTATATATACCAGTGGAAAGCAATTATGAAGAAATAAAGTGTCATTTCACAATGGATAGTGAGGAGAGTTTGCTAGCTCTAGTGCATTGCTCTGAAAAAAAATCAAAAAAGTAAAAGGTACGGTGTAAAATTTACTGATAGAGAATCACTGAGTGTCTTTATTCGATCATCAAACACCTTATCAGAGCTAAAAATCAGTATATTGCAAAAGTTTGGGGTGTGTGGGAACAAGTAGGTTAAGAAGTTGTTTTACAAGATCCCTATTGCTGTTGTGTCAATTGGTGTGAAGTATGATACATTTGTGATAGAGTCCGACGAAGATATGTACATTTTGTTTCATTGTTGGCGAAGTTTTCCAGAAGTGAGAATACACGAGTTGTATGCCAAGTTGAAAGATGCTGTCGACAGTTCTGGGACATCTGCTCCAAATCCTCAGTAGACTTTGTTGAGAGGGGTGCTTCTACCTCGATGCCTGTTGTTGCACACGCTTGTCCGTTGGTTGAACCTCCATCTATTGCAGTTGGGATGGCTAGTTCACCTCGTCTTATTCCTAATTTTGTAGGTGAGGGTGAACCTGATCGAGTTGAAAATGTGATGTGAGAGGATGATTCGGACGAAGAGCCTGTTGACATACTTGGGGACAGTGATGAGGATACTCAGAGCAATTCACCTACACAGCATAGCCATCAAGTTTTGGCACACAGCAACATCCTCTACATTTCTCAACCTTGAACTTGGAAGCCATCAACCAACAGCCAGACGTAGATCCTACTTTTGGGGGTCAAAGATTGCATGATAGAACCGCTCCTATGGAATTTTAGATTGGCCAATCTTTCCAAAGTAAAAAGGAAGTTATGTTGAGTGTAAAGGATTATAGCATCCGTCGTGGAGTTGAGTACAGGGTATTAGAGTTAGATCATCTTAAGTACTATGGGAGATGCAAAGAGTTTGGTAAATATTGCACGTGGTTGATTCGCATCATATTTCGACAACGAAAAGGTACCTGGGAGGTTAGAAGGTACAACAGACCTCATACTTGCTTAGCTACATCGATTTCAAGTGATCCCTAGCTACTTAATTATCATGTCATTTGTGCAAGAATCTTTTCGTTGGTTAGAGTCGATGCTGCGGTTATGATAAAGGTGTTGCAACAAGTTACAGAAGTAACCTATGGATTCAAGCCTACTTACAGGAAGGTTTGGCTGGCAAAGCATAAGACAATAGTACAGATCTATGGAGATTGGGAAGAGTCTTATGGTGCGTTGTCCCGTTGGATGCTTGGTGTGTAGTCCACCATGGAAGGAACCATTGTACTGTTGAAGACTTCTCCAGTTAGAGTTGGTGATCAGGTTGATGAATCTACCGTGTATTTTATTGTCTTTTCTGGATATTTTCTCCTTGTATTGAGGCATTTCGACATTGCAAGCCACTGATCAGCATCAATGGTACTCACCTGTATGGCAAGTATGGAGGTACTTTACTTCTAGCTATCGCACAAGATAGGAACTCATACAGAGGCATATTCTGTTATCTTCGAATACTGTAAATATACCTACTTAACTGCATCATATGATAAAAATAACCACACCCTAATTAAATAGATCCTAATACTCACGAGTCTAAACCATAAATCATTACTAAAAATGTCCTAATCCAATGCAAAAACTATGTAGCTGTTATTTATTTAATCTTTTAGAAGTGGGAATAAAAAACATAAAAATTCTAATATAATAAAACTTAATCAATAAATTACTGATAAAAAATACTAATCTTGTTTGATTTGGAAGAATGAATACATATTTTTCTCACAATAAAATAAACGCTATCATACTTTCCTAAAAACGGAAATCAAATTCAGGAAACTAAAACTTATCTACTTCTTGTTAATTTCCAATTAATATACATTAATTAAATATTTAATTTAGTTCTCTTAAAATTGTCTGTTAAATATTTTATAAGTTTAATTTTAATAAAGTAGAAAAATAAGTATGCTTGTCTAAATAAAAATATAGAACGAATGCTAATGTATTTTAAAACAAATAAGAAATGTGCATTTTTTTAATTTTTGAGTCTAAATTTTAAATTTTAAATCTTAAATTTTAAATCTTAAATTATAAATACTAAATAATAAATCTTAAATTCTATATTCTAATTTCTATACCCGAAATACTAGATTTTATATTCTAAATTCTAATACTTAAAAGAAAACAAACTAACCTCTTTATTGATGTCTCTAGCCACGGAAACAACGCCGTTGAGATGGTACAAGCGATTCTCGTCCGCCATAGTTTCAGTTGAATATGGTCTTTCCAAAATTTTCAAATTCTCTTCCAGCCTCCTCCTCCTTCTCTCAAACCACAATTTTCTCTCTCGAACCAAATATTTTCTCTCTCTAACAAATGAAGAATCTAGTTGTTGGCTATCGTTATTTTATAGCCAAACAACACATAAATCGTGGTATCTTCTAGCAAATTAGAGTAGCCACTATTTCTTCATAAATTGTTGGACCCTATAACAGTTTATGCATTGTTAAATTTCTTCATAAATCACAACACCCTGCATTACACGAATTTCAGCGTAATCCGCATTATTCTATAGCGAATTACGTACAAATTATAAACCACTACACCCTGTAACGGTTTACATAGATTTAGAACAGGATAAAGATGTAACTTACTTCAGAAAGTTACAATTGCGTAAATCCAAAACTAATTTGATTTATTTATGCAACTTGTCCTTTAAAATATGTAGTTTGTGAAATTTATTTTTAAGATTTCTTATCTTCATTCATGAATTAAAAAATTATATACATATCACCGAAGTATCTTGGAACTAAATTGAGATTTCTATACATGAATGATGAAAGAACGAATGATACAATCTTTGTCAAGACTTTTGAGTTGTAAAATTAAATGTTCTAGTACCATTTGAGGATTGTTAATCTGGAACTGAAAAAGAAGATTAATATTTCGGTGGAATAAGATTTGTTTAATGTCTAATTGTTTGCGCTTATAAAATGATGCCTTATTCTAGTAATTCACACTTCACAATGTTATTGATTCGTTGTAAAATAAATAAAAATAAAATTTAGAAATTGATCATTTTTGTATTATTGGATATTAGGATTGGTAGCAATTAAATTTAGTTTTACATGATTAATAAATCAATAAAATTAAGCATATTAGAGACATGATTTTAACAGTGAAAAGACTTAACATATGATTTGTAAAGAGTTACAATAAATTAATGTATAAAAGATAAAAATGATAAAATTCATAATAAAAAATATAAAAGCTTAAAACAATAAGAAAAAAATAAAGAGGAGGTAGAAGAGATAGAATACAATAATATGAATTGAGTGTGAGAGTTTTTTTTTTTTTAATTTTATATCACATCTATTTCAATAATAATAAATAAAAAAATACATTAACTTGATATTCGAGAGAAAATGATGAGATAAAATCATAACAAGTTCTAAAGTAAAATCTTAAATTAGACTATAATATCACATTACAATACACCACACAAACAGCTAAATGACTTAAGCAAGTTCAAACATGAAACTTTTTTTATTTATACATACATGATAACACTATGGTCCATAAATGATTCGTGACTAACATATCATATATAACTCCGAGTGATGAGCACTCAGTTAACGGCAGTGGAAGGATATACTGGCTTGTATCTACGATAGTTGCCTTCTTACGATGGTGCTTTATAGGAAGAAAAAAATTGCTATAAAAATTACCCAATAAAAAAATAATTGGTAAAAAAAATGAGATTTTCTTTTAATATATATAGTCTATTATAGTAGTAAAATAAAAATAGAAAAAATAATATTTTATATTTTTATATTAAGAATATAATTTGATATTTATTATAATAAAATTAAATAATAATTGAAATTTTGTAAAGTATTCTTTATTATATATATATATATAAACGAAGATTGTCACATCATATATTGTTTAACCTAGAAATTAATATTAAAAATTAGTATTTTTCGGATAAGTTTTGAGAGAAGATTGAAATGAATTTCGAACAAATTAGAAATAGATAATTTATTTCAAAATAAAAATAGACAAACTTTTTTACTCTCAAAAGTTTTTGTTGCTAATCTACATTCTATCTAAAATTCCGTCTGAAATCTTTTTTTGATAATTTTTGACATATTTCAAATAGACATTTATTTGTTAAATTTTTATTTATTTTAATGTATTTTAGATAAATTTTAAATAAAATAATTAATAAATAATTTATTTTAAATAAATTTCAAACAAAAAATATTTTATCCAAAACAAATTTAAAATATATTTAGTCAAATATAATTTATGTATTTCAAATAGATAAATCAAATATTTTTTTATTAAATTTCAGACAAATTTAGTTTACAAATAAATCTTATACAAAACAAATTTTTTTTCTCAATCTAATATAATTATTCAAATAACTTTTAGACAGAATAATTTGCGATATATATATATATCTTGAAAAATGACGATAATTTTCACAAAAACTTTATAAAGTGTGTGTTTTCTATACTAAAAGCAATTGTGATAACAAAAGCTTCATATTATATCATTCAAGTAATATATAAACATAATAAAGTCATGAAAAAGGTTCATTGCAATACTTATAAATATGAAACAAATTCTAAGTAATAACTAATAAATTCTTATTACTTTATAATAAACGAAATATTCATATCTATAAATCTAAACAAGTTAGCTAAATCAATGAAAAAATCATAAATTTAAAACCAAAAAGGTCATTATTTAATCATGATTAAACTAAAATATACTGGCTAGTTTACTTAAAAAAAATTTTAAATATAAATAAAAAAACATATACTCCAAACATCAATCATCAATATTATCATTTGTCATTACTAAAATTTGCCTCAAATTCATTTTTAATATGAGTAGACAATGATAAAGATAATGAAAATTTTAATTCTTTAAATGAAACATGAAGTGTATGTGTTCTCTAACACATTCATTTCAAATAGTATAATCATTTGGCATATATAGATTTTTCTTAAATATCTCAACATCTCCTCATCATTTAGAGATAAAGCTACTTGAGAAAATTTTATCTTTTACTTTTTAAATTCATCTTGTAAAATCAATCCATTTTAATTGCAATTGAAATATATACCATGAACAAACACTAATATTCAGTGAAGATGATCCTTTTTAAAGAAAAAAAAAGACGGAAAAAATTAGCATCATGCACATTGACTCTCCCAAATCTTTTATCGATCCAACTTTTGTCCCTTTTATGTGTGTGGCATTTACTATAAATCTCCTGTAGAGAAGGTTTACTCCTTTAATTTTTATCCCTATTCATAGTACTTGCTGCTAACCAAACGTATTGAAACATTAGGGTTAAAATTGTAACCAAATGTTGATGATAAAATTGAAGTAAAATGTAAATATTTTGAACAAAAATAGTATTACTATTTAGTAAAATTTTCTTTATAAATGAAAGTTATATTAGTTAATTGTTAACATTCGGAAAATGTATCTCTTTTATTGAGACCCACTTTAATACAATAATTTTTTTATTAAAAATAAAATTATGATAAATATCACACACAATTTTTAGTAAATCATATAAAATTATATTTTGAAGTGTATTACTTTCATTGTATAAAAATAAGTTAGATATCTTTAAAAGTATCTTTATAATTTAATAACATGAATATGTGATACTTAATTATTTTCTATAATTACATAGTTATTTTTTAATAAAAATATTATTATATTAAATGAATTTTATTTCAAAATAAATATGTAATTTTGGTAAGTAAGTATTTATTATATATTATATATTCTTATACGTTTCAATATTTTTTTTTTGGTGACTGAAATAAATTAAACAAAGAAAAACAAAACAAGGAACTGCTTAAATAGAGGGACAGTCCCGTTTAAGACTACTCTTAAACTCCTCCCAAGGTGAAAGAAGCTCCATATGCGAAAGTTGTAACTTCATCGCCATCTTTGCCATAGTATCTGCCACCGTGTTTGCATCTCTCATAATCAAACGAAAGTCAACACGCCAATTCCAATGCATGATATCTCTTATTTTGAGCACCAGTGGATCAATAAACCCAAAACCATCTTGAGTAACAAGATTAAATGCTTCCACACAATCTGTCTCACAAATAACATCTCGTTGACCCACATCCCAAGCTAAGAGATATCCTCTCCAAATAGCAAACAATTCTCCTTGAAGAATACTATTACTCTCAATCATTCCCAAACACCCCCTTTGCCAGCTCCCATTACAATCTCTAATAACACAAGCAAAACCAACACTATCACCCGAACCAAAATAACTAGCATCACAATTAATCTTAAAAGTACCAATGGATGGGGGATTCCAAAAACCATTTAGAGTAGAGGGAAGGGACATACGTTGTAATTCAAAAATATTTCTAAGCTCCTTTTCTGAAGTTAATGCCAGATAAATGACTTTTTCCGGAGGCCAAGTTTCATGGGGATTAAAGATGTCGTTATTCCTTGCTCGCCATATCCACCAAAGTCCCGAAAAGAACTTGAACGGGTGCTCTCTGCTATGATACAAGAACCAGTTCTTCAAATCCAAAGGATGACAAGGAATATCCAACCTTTGCCAGACAAGCTGAGCTTTTGGACAATCCCGAATACAATGTATAACCGATTCCTGGCTAGAAAGACATCTTGGACACCTATCCGATGACGACATCCCTCTTCTAAAGCGAAAACTTGCAGTAGGAAGAGCCTCCTTAAGACACAACCAAGCCAAAAATTTATGCTTTTCCGGAACAAGCTGACGCCAAAGCCAAAGCCAATTCTCCCTCTCCTCCCAACCAAACAGCTGCTTACACAACCACAAGTAACCATTGCGTGAGTCATAGACTTTGGCAGCAGACCCACTCCAATACCAACCCACTTCCGGACCTGCTTGTTCATCTGGATTGTAAGAGAGAATATTATCTTTCAGATTTTGAGATAAAGGAGAATAAAGAGTATCCAAATGCCACCTACCAACCGACCAAATATCCTGTATCCGGAGATTCGAATCAGAAATGTGGACATAATCCATCTCATTAGATAACCGTCCTTCTCTCCTCCAGCTAGAAAACCAAAAATTCTGGTTCAAATCTCCAATACACCAAGCAAACCCATCCTTCAACACTTTCCAAGCCTTGCAAAGACACCTCCAAATGGGAGAGTCCTTGTTCTTAGGATAACTAAAACAGTCATATAGAGATGATCGGTATTTGGCATCCAATAATTGGACCCATAGCTTGTTTGGCTGCTGGAAAAAAGTCCAAACTAGCTTCCCAAGAAGAGCAATATTTACACAATAAGGATCTCTAATCCCCAAACCTCCATATTTTTTTGGAGTAACCAGTACCTTCCAACTAACAAGATTCAATCCTCTTCTATCAACTTGTCCTTTCCAAAGAAAATTCCTCATCATAGACTCCAATTTACTAATGATTCCTTTGGGAAAAATAGAGACCTGCATCTGGTACGTGGGAATAGCAGCGGCAACAGAATTAACCAAGCAGAGTCTACCAGCCCGATTGAGTAAACTCCCTTTCCAGCTTGCTAGCCTACTCCGAATCTTATCCAGGACACCATTGAAAGCTGAACGAGTCACCCTAGAATGGCTAAGGGTAACTCCAAGATACTTGCCCAAATCCAGGACAAATCTGATAGAGGATACCCCAGTGAAAACCTCTTTCCTTGTTGCAGAGACATTCTTAGAGCAAAGCGCTTTAGACTTCTCCACATTAATCTTCATCCCAGATGCTTTGCAAAAACTCTCTAAAACCAACATCACATTTTGCACTTGTCTCTTTGTAGCTTTACAGAATAGAAGCAAGTCATCCGCAAACATTAAATGGGATATTCTTGGTCCCCCTCTAGAAATAGCAACCGGCTCCCACAAGCCCAAATCAACCTGATGACTAATAAAGCATGCCAGTCGCTCCATACACAACACAAAAAGATAGGGTGACATAGGGTCTCCTTGTCTAAGACCTCGGCTAGGAGTAAAGCCATTCAGACGACTCCCATTCCAAAGAATAGATAAGGAAGAAGCAGTGACACAATTCATAATCAAATTAAGTGTAGGAATAGGAAAACCAAAGCACTTAAGGGTATGAGCTAAAAACCTCCAGTCAACTCTGTCATAAGCTTTCTCCAAATCAATCTTAAAGGCCAGTGTGCCTTTCTTTGATTTAGTCTTCTTCATAAAGTGGAGGACTTCTTGAGCAATAATGATGTTGTCAGGAGTTCCTCGTCCCGGAATAAATCCTCCTTGAAGCGGGCCAACAATCTCCGCAAGATGAGGACGAAGCCTATTAACAAGGACCTTCGTGATGATCTTGTAAACTACATTGCAGAGACTAATCGGCCTGAAATCTTTCATAGATACCGGTGATTCAACCTTTGGAATGAGAACCAGTAAAGTCTCCAACATTCTCGGATCAAGAGTAACACCGGAGAACGCCTGCTTAACCATCTTCCAAACATCAAAACCAATGATCTCCCAATATTCTTTGAAGAAGAAAGCTTGAAACCCATCCGGACCTGGAGCTTTAAAAGAGTTCATGTGAAAAACAGCTGTTTTAACTTCCTCCATAGTAACTGGTGCCGTAAGATTATTGCAAGCTTCCTCATTCAGAGAAGGAAGAGGCACATCACCAAGGCAACCCAAATCAACATCATCCAAATGACAGAATAAGCTTTTATAGAAAGACTCTGCTTCTTGACTCAGAACCTCTGGATCAGTTTCCCACACTCCATCCTTGAGAAAAAGGCCATGAATCTTATTATGCTTCCTTCGCGCAAGAGTTTGAATATGAAAGAATCTTGTATTCCTATCCCCGAACCTTACCCACTGCTCTCTGGACTTTTGGAACCATAGGAGCTCTTCTTGCACTAGAGTATTATTATAATCATCAAGCAACTGTTGCTCTTTCTGACGCAAATAAATACTATCCACCACTTCCAAACGCTTTTGTAAATAATTAATCTGCTGCTCTAATTCACATTTCTTAACAAAAATGTTACCAAATACCTTCGAGTTAAACTCTAGTGAATTCTTCTGTACTTCTGAAAGCTTGCCATGAATTCCTCTATTACCAGACCACCATGACTGGTTCACAATATCTTTATACCCAGGATGAGTAGCCCAAGCAGCAACAAATCGGAAAGGTCGATTCCCTTTAGGCTGAGGACGACCTTTACAACGCACCAGAATAGGGCAATGATCAGACTGAAGCCTATTTAAAACTTCTGCATAAGCCTCTGGAAAGATAGATAACCAACTACTATTTATACATACTCGATCAAGCTTTTTTGCCACGTCAACATAATTTTTCACCCTCCTGTACCAAGAAAACTGCCTCCCGATAGTCTTCAGATCAAACAAACCACTATCCCCTAATGAAGTAGCAAACATGTCTGCTCTTTGATGAGAAAATTGACAGCCCTTAGATTCATGAGAAAATTTGACTTCATTAAAATCACCAAGAACAATCCAAGGTCCTTGAAAAACCATGGATTGTGCAACAAGATAATCCCAAAGGAGAACCCTTTTATTAAATTGAGGACTGCCATAAATACCACTACACCTCCAAATTAAATTATTAAAGTGAACCTCAACAGTAACACCCTGATCAAAAGCATCAATGAACTTACAACAAACACCCTTCATAGAGGATAGAAACCAAATACCTCCCTTATGCCCCTCTGCCTCTACTATACCAACAGAGTGATACCCCAACCTTTCCCAAAATAATTTTAAATGCTGAAAAGGGGAGTGAGTTTCAACCACAATAAAGAAAACAGGTCTAAATTTCCTAACAAGTTCCTTACAATGCACCCGGGCTAACTTATTAGAAGCACCCCTAATATTCCAAACAATCATATTTAAACTATCCATAAATAATAGGGACAGAATAAATAAGAACATAAACTCTAAACAGAATCACCAACCTCAATAGGTGGTTTGTCCTGCGGTACTGGCACACTCTGATCCTCAATAATTGCCACCTTTGGACCCCCTGACACTGCACTTGCCATGCTTCCATCTACTAAGGTTTCCTCCGTTGTGCCACCATTTTTATCAACTAGCGAGTTCTGCAAGGAGGAAGGCCGAGGACGCTTCCGTAGAGAAATTCCACGACGTGCAGGAGTTCTGCGCGATGGAGATGGCGCAATTTCATGTTTTTCTTGCTTCCCCATCCTAATGCCAGTTGATTTGCCTCCATCACCATGCAAATTGGGCCTTGGAACCCTTCTCGAACCAAACTTGTGCTGCTTTCCATCTTGGTCCTTCAAACCTGATGACTGGCCCATTGTAAATTTTTTCTTACGCAGCACTTGTTGCCAGCCCTCTCCATCATCCATGCATGCCTCATTAACAAGACCATCAGGCACGTGAGGAGCCAATGATTCCGTAACCACATCCTTCCCTTTAACAACTCCTAATTTCTCACCCAAATCACGAGCTTCTGATTCAGCCTCTTTTTGAATCTCATGATTGTTGTGTGGCACTAGTGTTGGGGCTTCATTATTTTTTCCATCACCAAAGGAATTTATGTTTCCTTCCAAGGACTCCTTCTCCATGCACAACGATTTATCATGCCCATACCGTGCACAAGTAGCACAAATCAACTGTAAACTCTCGTACTCCACTTCATAAGTCACACCCTCCACTATAATATGTTTAATTACAGGCAACTCAAGATTAATTTGAACACAAGCTCGGGCATATTTTCCTCTTTCTGCAAGCTTAGTAGCCAAATCTACTTTTACCGGAATCCCAATTGCAGAAGCAATTCGCAGCATTGCTTGTTCCTGGTAGCACCAAATTGGAAGTCCCGAGACTCGAATCCATACCAGCGTTGATCCAAAGGATTTTTCGCATGGCCTAAAATTCACATCCCATGGCTTTACTGCAACATAGTGACCGTCTATCAACCACGGGCCACCAAGAATGACTTTCTCACGATCCCCAGCAATATCAAATTTAACCAAAAAATATCCAAATCCCACATCCAACAAATCAAACCCTCCTTTGATGCGCCATACTATCCGGAGCTTATGCATGAGAGCCGTGTAGCCATAATACTTATCCAGCACCTTGATCACGATGGCTTCCTTATAAGGTTCAGCTAGACAGCTCTTTGCCTCCTTGGTAAAACTGACACTTGGTGGACGAGAAT
The DNA here is from genome assembly GCF_003086295.3 of Arachis hypogaea. NCBI lineage: Eukaryota > Viridiplantae > Streptophyta > Magnoliopsida > Fabales > Fabaceae > Arachis > Arachis hypogaea. The sequence goes on along the minus strand of NC_092050.1, from coordinate 119,186,765 downwards.
CACCCTGCTTACCTGTCACCGTCGCGATACCATCCCCAGATAAAGACCCTACTAATGCAAAGTCCTTAGACTTTTCTGCACCAATAACTTTATCTCTAAAAGAGACCTTGGTTGGCTTTCCTAACCCCTCTCGAGAAGAACCCTCCTTAACACCGGATGCACACCCACCCACGCTCTCCCCCTTATCTCTTCCGATGGCATGGCCATCTTCCTCACCGTGTTTCACCCTCAACCGCTCGTCCCCGCTTTCTCCTTCTCTCATTCTCTTTGAGTACGGAGTACGTACTCTTTCTCTGCTAGGGTTTTTTTCCAACTCTTCACAATATTTTATACGTTTCAATATGTTTCTTTATATTTGTCTATTAAAATTTCTTTCAACAATTATGGAAATTATAGTTTTGAAAATTGAATCAGACCGGTAATCAGGTAAACTGAGAATCGAATCTCCGACTAATTTGGCATGATAAAAAATTACCTGGCAAAATACCAGTAAAAAAATCAGTTAAATCAGCGATTAACCGATGAGCACGTGTATCAGTTCGATTTTTGGGGTGTTGGACAAACGCCCAAGTTTGTTGAGGTAGCCCAGCTTTATTTTGGTTCTTGAGGTAGCCAAGCTTTTTTGTTTTTGGTCACAGGTAGACAAGCTTAAATCTTTTGTTGAAAGAGCAACGGGCCAAGCCTCATATGAGGAAATTGCATAATTGGGGTGTTGTTGTTTCAAAATCATGAGTAGTGAACAACTAATAAAAAATAATAAGCAGCCTCTTTTGTTTAGTTAAAAATTTATTTGTTATTGTTGTTTTTTTTATTGGTGAAGTATTATATGTTTATCATTTATATGTATTTTAATTTTTTTAATAACAAATTTTAATATTTAAATTTATTTATAAAATTTTAATATTAAATTATTATGTAAAAATATAAAGTTTTAATTTTTATTTATATAAAAATTATTAAATTTAAATATTTAAAATTATATATTAAATTTTTAATAATTTTATTTTATATTTAACTAAATCAGCTCAACCACAATTCAATCCAATTGGATAATTGAGCCTCGATCGGTTTGCTGACCCGTTCGATTCTAGCACCTTGGATGAAACACATAACATAATCAATAATTCCCACTCGTAAAACATGCTCAAATTAAACCAAAATCCAAAAGCCTTCTTTATAGGCCAGCCATACCCCTCATGATGAGGCTTTTCTATTCCCACTCAACATTATTGTTCCAAGACATAAAGCTGAAGTCAAGGATTTGGGATAGCCCACCGCTGATTTGATACACACAGAATTCAATTAGCGCCTCGTTTCACGAAGAAATCAATCACGAGAGATTCTCCTCATCTTAATAGATAATAGTTGTTCTCGAATCAAAACAAGGTTCTGACTCTGACCCTTGCATAGTTGCATTAACCTTATAATGGTAGCTAGAGCTATGGAAACATGCTGGCTGTGTGTCCAACACAGATATAAGGTTACGAGTGCTTAGTGTTTATGGATGAAATAAAATAATGTGTTCGATCTGACAAAAAATTGATTGATTATATTAAAACAGAAATAAAAAGAGAAATAGTAAGACTGAAATACATTAAAAAAAAATACATTAATATTTTTATAATTTCGTTTGGTAATGATATTATTTTTTACAAGTAACTTATCAAAGTTTGTTTTGAAAATATAATTTCTTAAAATCTGTAACATTTATATCTGGTAAATCAAATTAAGAATATTTTTTAATAAGTACAAAAAATAATAATAATATTTAGTAAAATAATTTACAAAATTTTAAATGACAATAATAGACGACATAAATAGGAAAAAAATTTTGATCGCAAATAAAATTTGACATCAATAATATAACTAAGTAAATTTGAATATTTATTGATATATGAAATTATATTAAAATTTTTTATTCTAATAAATACAAATTAATTTTAAAAAATATCTCCTTAAATACTTTTAAAATATTTTTAACTTTTCAAAACTACAAATACAAGTAATTAATTTTTTTATTTATCGTACAAAATGAAGTATAAGTACTTTTGTAAAACAACAAACATATCTCTAAAAGGCTTGACCAAACCCAAGGCTTAATGATGTTTCTCTGTTTCTATTTTTAATAACAATGTCGTTAGGTAACTAACAAGAGTCTAACTAACAATAAATCAATAAGCATTTTTGAATTTCACTCCATATTAGCTAATTAATTGTATTAATTAATAATTATTTAAATTTTATTTTTTAAAAATATAAAATTAATAATTATTAATTATAATTATTTAAAATTGACTAGTTAGGAGTTGTTTTTACTTATACTTTTCTTTTTAATAATTAGTGGTTCTTAATGTTGTCTATTTTTAGATTTTATTTAAGGTTTAATTATTCTGTTGGTCCTTATAGTTTCGTAAAATTTTCAATTAGGTCTTTATATTTTTTTTTCTTTTAATTGAGTCCCTGTACCAATTTTTTTTTAATTAGGCACCTCTTAGTAGTAATTGACTTAATTATATAGGGACCTAACTAAAAAAAATTAGTGCAAGAACCCAAATAAAAGAAAAAAAAAGTATATGAACCTAATTAAAAAAATTTTAGTGTAAAGATTCAATTAAAAAGAAAAAAATAGAGACCTAATTAAAAATTTCACGAAACTATAAAACCAACAGAATAATTAAACTTTTATTTAATCCTAACTAATTATTTTTAAAGGAGGATTTGAGTACTAGACAATATGAATTTCTTTTTCTTTTCAATTAAAACTCTATCAAATGAAGTAAAAGCTAACTTACTTAAAGCATTTTGGGTTGAAACAGTAAATAAATATCATATTGAAAATAAAATCTTTATTAGATCTATTTTAAAACTAACTCCTATGAGTTCTGAAAAGCAAGAAAAAATCTAGTATATCTTATTTGGGAGATACTCTTGTAAAGACGCTCATAACATTTTTTTTGTTAAAGATGTTTACGTTTCGTATTATTATTTGGCGTATTAATGAACCGATTATTTTAAATTTTTTAACAAATTAGAATAAAATCGATTTTTTTATAACTGTTACGGCCTGGCCCAAAACACTAGCGGGCCAGCCCGACCCGAGCACCACCCGACTCGAACGGTCAGGAGCAAGGCGCTCAGTCGCCGACCCGAACACGCGTCCCTGACAGCTACGCTACAGTTGTGAGAAAGAAGCCTCGAGGAAGGTGGGCCTGTCCTCGATGGGCCCACCTCTGACAAGGTATATATGGGGAAGGTCCTACCCTTCTCCCAAGGTACGTTACATGCCACTTACCCTTTTTCGCCTGCACACATCACTGACTAGAGCGTCGGAGTGTCTTTGCAGGTGACACCCCCCTCCTCATGCGAAGTGCTCGGGACGTCGCCTACCCCAACCCGGTGACGTACGACCAGGCGAGATCTCCCCCTCTTCACCCAGGACACCAACCCGAACCTTTCGGTACTCGACCTACCGAACATTGGCGCCGTATGTGGGGAAAAATCACCTGAATGGACGTTGTACTGGGCCCAGGAGGAACAGGCCGCGAGACCGAGCGCAGAGGGGAAGCCTCCGCGGCTTCTCCCTGGTAGCACACGAGGTCCCCTCCGAGACGAACCACACGATCTCCCGAAAGGCGCCCTTTCGAGGGAACTGGCGACAACAGCGCCAGAATAATGCAAGAACTACGCCACAGGATGCAAGACCTAGAACGTCGGCTGGCCGACCGAGAACATCGTCAACAAACTCCCGAATCGAGCTACTCCCGATCCATCTCGAGAAGCCGCTCCCGACGAACAACTAGCCCACAATCTGAGCCCGAGAATGCCAGGGAGGGAGCACGCGCAAGAAGGCGCCATGACCCCCTCATATACGCCAGGCACGACAGGCATACCACAGAGCGAGACCATGAGGACGCTCGTCGGGAGGACGACGAGAGAAGAACAACCAGAACGCGGGGACCAGTAATAATGGGCGCAACCCCATTCCATCGTTCCATCCTCGAGGTCCGGCTGCCAAAACACTTTGAAAAGCCAACGGACATGAGGTACGACGGAACCCAAGACCCGCAGGAGCACCTTACGTCTTTTGAAGCCAGAATGAACCTGGAGGGAGTGGGAGACGAGGTAAGGTGCCACGCTTTCCCGGTCACCTTAGCAGGACCTGCAATACGGTGGTTCAATAACCTCCCGCAGGGCTCGGTGACCAGGTTCTCGGACATCAGCCATGCCTTCCCAGCCCAATTCACAACCAGAATCACGAAGGCAAAGCACCCAATTAATCTACTTGGAGTGACCCAGAGATCCGACAAACCGACCAGAAAATACCTAGACCGATTCAACGATGAGTGCTTGGAGATCGACGGGCTGACGGATTCGGTTGCAAGCTTGTGCCTGACGAATGGACTTCTAAATGAGGACTTCAGAAAGTACCTCACCACGAAGCCGGTGTGGACAATGCAGGAGATCTAATGTGTAGCCAGGGAGTACATCAACGATGAAGAAGTCAGCCAAGTTGTGGCTGCCAACAAACGACAGCCCTCTTACAATCAAAACTGGCACCACGGGAGCGGAGAAGGACAGAAGGAACATGCCAAGGATGGCGGTCCGAGCAAGACACCCAGGCCGTTTTCCCGAGTCAGGAAGTTCACTAATTACACCCCCTCACTGCACCAATCATGGAAGTTTACCAACAAATAGCCGAGAAGGGGATCTTATCGAAGCCCCGACCACTGAAGAAGCGAACTGGGGGGAACTGGAGCCTCTACTGTGATTACCACAAGGGCTACGGACACAAGACACAGGATTGCTTCGACCTGAAGGACGCACTGGAACAAGCGATCATGGATGGAAAGTTAGCCGAGTTCTCCCACCTCATTAGGGAGCCGAGGAGACGGAACCGTGACCACGAAGGTGAAGACAAGACCCGGGAAGCAAAGCAACGCCTAGAGCCGGAGGACAACGACCATGGCCTTACCATAGTGAACGTGGTAACAGCAAGAAACGTGGCGCCCAGGTCCAAGTCGGCACATAAGAAAGATGGCAAAATCTTGGCAGTTTCCACATCCTCTGTGCGAAGCCCCAAGAAACTCCCATCCATTTCATTCGGCCCGGACGACCAATGGTTTGACGAGGTCGCGGAAAGCCCTCCCATGGTCATTACGGCCAGAGTGGGTACCGGCCTCATCAAGCGGATCCTTGTTGACACGGGGGCAGATTCGAACATCATGTTCCGCAATGTGTTCGACGCCTTGGGCCTAAGGGACGCCGACTTAAAGACTCACCAGCACGGCGTTGTAGGGCTCGGCGACCACTTCATCAAGCCGGACGAGATAATCTCCCTGCCGACCTTTGTGGGACAAGGCCAAGAGAGAAGAACGGTAATGGCAGAGTTCGTGATCCTACGAGACTCCACGGCCTACAACATCGTCCTAGGGAGGAAGACCATCAACGACCTAGGAACAGTCATCAGCACAAGGATGCTGATAATGAAGTTCATAACTGAAGGAGGATCAGTAGGGTCTGTAAGGGGGGACCTGGAAACGGCAGTCACTTGCGACAACGCCAGTCTCTCGTTAAGAAAGAAATCCATAGAAGCATCAGGGGTGTTCCTCGCCGACTTGGATGCCAGAGTCAGCGACAAGCCGAGACCCAAACCAGAAGGGAACCTAGAAAAGTTTAGAGTCGGCGACATGGAGGAGAAGTTCACCTTCATGAATAGAAATCTCCCTCACGAGCTGAAAGATCCTTTAATCGAACTAATTAGGGTCAATGGCGACCTATTTTCCTGGACACCGGCCGACATGCCGGGGATAGACCCCAACTCATGTCGCACCATTTGGTCGTCAAGCTAGAAGCCAGACCGGTGGCCCAGAGGAGGAGAAAGATGTCACAGAAAAGAGCAGAAGAGGTGGCCAAGCAGAGGCCAGCCTCCTTGAAGCAGGATTCATCCAGGAACTTGACTACTCGACCTGGCTGTCGAACGTAGTCTTAGTAAGAAAGCATAATGGGAAATGGAGGATTTGCGTGGATTATTCTGATCTCAACAAAGCATGCCCCAAGGATTACTACCCCCTACCTAACATTGATGCACTCGTCGACGCGGCAGCGGGGTACCGGTATCTGAGCTTTATGGATGCTTATTCCGACTACAATCAGATACCGATGCACCGGCCAGACAAAGAAAAAATGGCTTTCACAACGCCAGGAGGAACTTATTGCTACAAGGTAATGCCCTTCGGCCTGAAGAACGCAGGGGCCACATACCAAAGGTTGATGAACAAGATATTCGGCGACATCATTGGCAAAACGGTGGAAGTCTACGTGGACGACATCCTTGCCAAGACTACCCGACCCAAAGACCTTCTGAGCGACTTGGAAAACGTATTCGCGACTCTCCGACGACATGGCATGAGGCTCAACCCTCTCAAGTGCGCCTTTGCCATGGAGGCCGGAAAGTTCCTAGGATTCATGATAACCCAAAGAGGGGTGGAAGCCAATCCTAAAAAATGCCAAGCAATACTCCAAATGAACACCCCGGGCTGCGTCAAAGACGTCCAGAGACTGGCGAGATGGCTCACCGCACTATCTCGCTTCCTCGGGGTGTTAGCTGCAAAGGCCCTACCTTTCTTCAACCTAATGAGAAAGGGAATAGCATTTGAATGGACCCCGGCATGCGAAGAAGCGTTCAACCATTTCAAAAAGATACTTGCAACACCGCCTGTGCTCGGTAAACCCGTGGTCAGAGAACCGCTCTACCTCTACCAGGCTGTAACGGAGGAAGCGCTGGCGGTGGTCTTGGTGCGGGAAGAAGTGAAAGCCCAACAACCAATTTACTTTGTGAGTAAAGCGCTGCAAGGAGCAGAACTTAGGTACAACAAGTTGGAGAAACTGGCACTAGTGCTCCTAACCTCTTCCCGCAGGCTACGACAATACTTCCAAGGTCACCAAGTGGTCGTAAGAACGGACAAGGGAATGTCTCAAGTGCTCCAAAAACCCGACCTAGCGAGAAGGATGATGACCTGGGCCATCGAGCTATCCCCATACGATTTAAGGTACGAGCCTCGACATGCAATTAAGGCGCAAGCAATGGCAAACTTCCTAGTGGAAGTAACCAGAGACCCAACCGAGGACACGGACACACGGTGGAAGCCCCATGTAGATGGAGCCTCCAATCAGACGTTCGGGGGAACCAGAATCATATTAGAAAGCCCAATCGGGGTCATCTACGAACAATCGGTCAAGTTCGAGTTTCCCGTATCGAACAACCAAGCAGAGTATGAAGCCCTCCTAGGCGGCTTGATCTTAGCCCGGGAAGTTAGGGCTACGAGGCTAGAAGTATGTAGTGACTCACAGATCGTCACGTCGCAAGTGAATGGAAGCTACCAAGCTAGAGATTTGCTATTACAGAAGTACTTGGAGAGGGTTAAAGAACTGAGCAAACAGTTTGAGGAGGTCATGGTCCAACACGTTCCGAGGGAGAGGAACACACGGGCAGACCTCCTATCCAAGCTAGCGAGCACGAAACCTGGAACCGACAACCGCTCCCTCATTCAAGGCATCACGAGAGAACCAGCGATTGCCCTCCACCTGACCAAGATAAGCCTCTCCCGGATGGACTCCATCACCAATTTCTTGCAAAATGGCAAACTCCCTGGAGGCGAGAAGGAAGCTAAAGTGTTAAGAAGGGAGGCTGCCAAATACATGGTCATACAGGGCCAACTGTTCAAAAAGGGACTTAGCCAACCTTTGCTGAAGTGCCTACACCCCGACCAGACGGACTACGTGCTCAGAGAAGTCCACGAGGGGTGCTGTGGTCACTACATCGGGGGCAAAGTCCTAGCAAGGAAGCTCATCCGAGCTGGATATTACTGGCCGTCAATGATAGAAGACTCCAAGGAGTTCGTGAAAAAATGCGTCAAGTGCCAAGAGAACGCTAACTTCCACAGAGCACCGGCCACCGAACTGAGCCTGATGACGTCCTCCCGACCCTTCGCACAGTGGGGAATCGACCTCTTGGGACCCTTCCCGGTTGGCCCAGGGCAAGTCAAATATCTCATAGTCACCGTCGACTATTACACCAAATGGATAGAGGCTGAGCTATTGGCCACCATCTCCTCGTCTAATTGCAAAAAGTTCATGTGGAGGCAGGTGATAACTTGGTTCGGCATCCCGGAGGTCATCATCTCAGACAACGGGACGCAATTCACCGATAAGAATTTTGTAGAGTTCCTCGCCGGCTTGGGCATCAAACAGAAATTCTCCTCGGTAGAGCACCCCCAGACAAACGGACAAGTCGAGTCCGCAAATAAGGTCATCTTGCTGGGCCTCAAGAAGCGGCTAGACAACAAGAAGGAAGCGTGGGCTGATGAGCTCGCCTCAGTCCTCTGGTCCTACTGTACAACCGAGCAGTCCGCCACGGGAGAAACCCCCTTCCGCCTGACATACGGGGTGGACGCAATGATACCCGTAGAGATCGGTGAGTCGAGCCCACGGTTACTTCTCAAAGGGGTGGAAGAAGTTGTAGAGAAGGACCTAGTAGATGAAACCAGGGAGAAGGCCCACCTGTCAGAAGTAGCACTAAAGCAAAGAATGGCCCTATGCTACAACACCAAAGTGCTCAAGAGGGATTTCGAGCAAAACGACCTCGTCCTACGGCGCAATGACATTAGCCTACCGACCCAGGGAGAAGGCAAACTGGCGGCAAACTGGGAAGGCCCCTACAGGGTCAAAGAAGTGATTGGCAAAGGCGCCTACAAATTGGAGAAGCTCGATGAAAGAGAGGTCCCGAGAACCTGGAATGCGGGTAACCTGAGAAGGTTTTACCCCTAGCTCAAGCATGCCGCCCAGGCGATCTAGCAAACTTGACCATTTACCTTTGTATTCACCATGGTAATAAACTCGTTTAATTACCGGTTAATGTTTACTTGTCATTTCTACCAATTTTGCTTCTATTGTCTTTTCTTTTTCTACCTACACATCACACAACAACAAGTTCCACGATGCGTTAAACGGAACCTCGATACGGCACTCCGAGACTGATCACCCCGGGAGCCATCTAAATTAAAGCCATAACAAATGGCTATAACAATAACAAGAGGCCACGACCTGGCTTCGCCAGAGTTACCAACGAAACAGTAAACAAACAAGAACAGCAAGCCAACGCCGGCATAACGGTAACAAACAAACGCTACCAAAAGTAAAAAAAGACGATAATCACAAGCCGACCAGGCAACTATTAAAGTATAACAGTTTCACAAATTATACAACGACGCCACAAATCAATACAAAGCATAAGGTACAAGAGCTCATTTCTTAGGCATATCGACAATCTTCCCATCTTTGATCGTCTTGAAAACCCCGATTGCCGACTTATCGAAGTCCGAAGCCACAATCTTCACCTGGGCCTTGAGAGCTTCCTTGGTCATAAAGATCACGCTTTTTCCCTGCTCTCTAACCTCCTTATACCTCTTCTTAAGCCCTTCAACCTCGGCTTGAACAGCCTTAGCCAACAAGACAGCCTCGTCACGTTCTTTCTCCAAAGCCACCACCCGACCTTGCGCGGCATTCTGCTGGCTCTCTAGAGTCATCTCCCGCTCGGTTAAATGTGACATGGTTTCATCGGAGGCATTTAGCTTCTCCTCGGCAGACGCAGCTCTCTCCTCAGCAGCCTTAAGCTTCTTTCCCAACTCGGACAGCTGCTCCTGAAGCAATTCAACTTGAGCTTTGAATTCATTGTTGGCCGTGGCGGCAGATTCAAGCTTTCTTCGTAGTGACTGCATCCCCGACAACTTGAACTCGGCCTTCCGAGCTATTACAGCTCCGCGGAGAAGTGTACGGTACATCCACCTCACCTGCCCCGCCAGTTTGGTACCGAGGAAGTGATCCTCCGTGCCGGGGATTAGTTGGGAGTCGATGAAAGCCCCAGCATCGAAGTTTCTCTCCATCACTGTAAGAGTCCACTCAGGGCTGGAGGATGCCCTCTGCCTTTTGGGAGTGGGGATAAGCTTCAAGTCAGGATCCTCTTGTCAGGAGGAGGATGAATGCCCGAGGCCGGCCGTCTCCTCGGGAATAGGGGAAGCATGCGCCCCGGCAAAATTTTTGTCAGACATCTCGGTGTCACGAGGTGAAGGCACCGACTGATCCTTTCTCTCCTCAGGAGGGTTCCCCAGCTTCCCGTCAACCTTCTCGTCGGCTTTCTCCTCATCACTCTCCTCCAAGAAGGTCTTATACAAACCCTCAAGCCCCGTCACCGACACCGACATCTCCACTGCAATGGACAAGCAAACATGTTAGTCGTGAAGCCGGCAAAACCAAATAAAAGCGATAACAATGCAAACAAAAAAAAACACAAGGCAAAGCAGCTCACAAATATAATTCCTGGCGACCTCCCGCTCACCCATAATGAGGTGGGGTTTCATATGGTTCTTCCCGAAAATTGCCCACAACACGTCGGCAATTCTCTTGTCCGTGGCAGACATCCCCTTATAAGTCACCTTAATGAAGGTGTTAGACTGACGTTAGGATTTTTGCTAGTAAAGAATTTATAGAAATAGTCGCTTTGTAGATATAGTTTCTAAACCAACAGAAATCCCTTCGTACAAACATTTTGGTTGTCACAAGTAACAAACCCCTAAATAAATTGATAACCGAAGTATTCAAACCTCGGGTCGTCTTCTCAAGGAACTACAGGGAAGTATGTTCTTATTATTGGTTATGGAGATTGTAAATTGGGGTTTTTAGAATGAGGAGCGAGTGGTTTAATTAGCAAATAAAGTAAATGAAGAACAAGCAATTTAAATGGCAAGTAAAATAAATAAATGACTGTAAATAAACTTTTGGCAAAGTATGAGAAATTGGAGGTCCTATCCTAGTTATCCTTATCAATGATGATGAGAATTGAATCTTAATTCCACTTTGTTAACCTTTACTAAGATAAAGGAAGGTCAAGGGATTAATTGGTTTGATCTTCAGATCCTATTTATTTCCTAAGAAAAGATTGGGATTATTGAAGTTCAATTTAATTAACAAAGATAACAATTATCAATCATGTTTGAGTTTGATAACTCTTGAGTTACTGATTTCTTAACCAAGACCAAAAGGAGAAAAGTAAATCTACTGGAATAAAAATGTCTTCAGATTGGGAATAACAATAATGTAAATAAAAGAAAGCAATAATAAACTGAAATACCTCAAATAACATTAATTCAAAAGAGTAACCTATAACATGGAAGAATTCATAAATTAAATTGAAAAAGTAAATAAAAGGGAATATTGAACCTGATAAAGAGATAATCCTGAAAACGAATAAAATCCTAATTCTAAATCCTAATCCTAAAGAGAGGAGAGAGAGAGGAGAGAACCTCTCTCTGAACTAAATCTAAATCATGAAAACTAACTAAAGTGGAGACTCCCCTTGAATGGATGCATTCCCCCACTTCATAACCTCTGGTCTATGCCTTCTGGACTTAGATTTGGGCCAATAAGGGCTTCAGAATTCGCTATGAGCATTTTTTGCAGTTTCTGGTGCGTGGCCTTTGTCACGCGTCCGCGTGGGTCACGCGGTTGCGTCATTTGGAGTTTTTCTTGTCACGCGGTCGCGTCAGTCATGCGACCACGTCATATGTGTTTCCCTCGAGGCGCACGGTCGCGTCAGTCATGGGGCCACGTCAATGCCTTTTCGCGCTGGCATACGGCCGCGTCGCCCATGCGATCGCGTGGCTGCCAGTTTCTTCAAAAACTCTGTTTTGTGCTTTCCTTCCATTTTTGTATGTTTCCTTTCCATTCTTTAAGTCATTCCTGCCTTAGAAGATCTGAAACTACTCAACACACTAATCACGGCATCGAATGGAAATAAAGGTAATTAAAATAATTAATTTTAAAGCATAGGAAACATGTTTTTCACATACATCACATAATAAGGAAGGGAAAGTAAAACCATGCAATTAATATGAATAAGTGGGTGAAGGATTGAATAAATCACTCAAACTAAGCATAAAATATAGGTTTATCAACCTCCCCACACTTAAACAATAGCATGTCCTCATGCTAAGTCCAAGAGTGATGTTAGGTTAAAGTGGTGGAATGCCATGCAATGCAATCTAATCTAAATGCAACTATCTAGATGCATCATGCAATTCTAATTTTTATTCACTTGTATATAAAGCTTGCATGTAGTTGAATTAATTCACAATCTCAAGGAGTTATATATATATATAGCCAAACCTTAGATAGTTGATAAAATGCCTTTACAATTGAAATGGGAGAGAAAAACATTTTATAAACTTGCAAGACAATTAATAATTTCAGCAGAGATATATGTTAATGAGCTATTGAACCCTCACTAGATTTTGTGTTTACTCTCTAGTCACTCAGTGTCTATTGGGTTAATCACTCTATTCTTCTTTTTATTCTTACTTTCTATAACTTTGTTATTCATCTAACCAATCAACAATTATAGAATATAGACATACCAAAAATCATGAGGTCTTTAGTTAAGGTTGTAATGGGGCCAAGGTAAAGGTAAGGGTATATGTATAAGGCTAAGTGAGCTAATAAGTGAATCCTTAATTAGTCTAAGATCTCACCTAACATACATACTTTGTAAAGCAAAACGTCTTTACCTATTTTCCTATATTTTCCCATTTTTGATGTTACATGCTCATGTTTCAATGTTTATTATTTTTTTATCCCATGTGCATTGCTTTATTTCACATTTGGGGAATTCTTTTGTGTCCCCTTTATTCAACTACTGAAAAATAACACTTTTTTTTAATGCACATGGTAATTCAATTATTTTGATTTCACATGAGCATGCTTCCTAAAACTTTTATTTTGAATTATTTTATTCTTTTCAACTTTTCTACCTTTTGTTTTTTTTATCATCCATGTTCCCAATAGGTTTCCCATACTTAAACAATTCCACAATTTCTATCTGAAGCTAACCAAGGATTCAACTTGGGATTTTTATTTTGTTTTTCTGCTTAAGGCTAGTATTGTGGCTTATAGAATAAGAGGAGATTTAAAGGCTCAAGGGGGCTAACAAGGGTGATATAAAAGGTAGGCTATTTTTAGGATAAGTGAGCTAAAATCAAATAATGGCCTCAATCACTCTCTTGGTATGTATTTCTATTCTATAATCGGACATATAGATTAAAACAAAGTAAAGAACATCAGAAAAAAAAAGAAGGGCGGAACACACAGGAATAAAAATTATGGTTTGAATGTAACCATACAATTAAACTCAAAACTCACAGGTTGTGTATTCTCTAGCTCAAAAATCATTTATCAGTTATGTATGTCATGCAAGTAAAATCAAAAGTTCCCATTATTCTCAATGTAAAATTTATTTTGAATGGCTTTAAAGTTTGTGTTTCTCCTTGATGAAATGTTGTTAACTAACTAACATATAATGCTATATATACAAGGTGTGGGTTGTTTCTATTATGTTCAAGTCTCTAGTTTACTTCCTTTTTATATTTTTCAATTTAAACTAAGCTATCTTATGCTAAAAAGGGTAAACTATACTAATTAATCCACGATTTCTATAACTAATAAGTTAGAATTGCAACTAAACTAAATGGCTAAAATATGAACTGAAAATGCGAAATGCAGAAAATAGAGTATAAATACATGGAAATAGCAATGTATAAGTACTGGGAGAATAAAAATAAAAATAAAGAGAAAAATACAGAAAAATAGCAAAATAAAATAAAAGAGTCTGTAGTGGTTTACCAAAAAATACGCCAGAGATGGCGACCTCCCCACACTTAAAATGAAGCATCGTCCCTGATGCTCACTCAAGTAGGGTGTGAAGGGGTGTCATCACTGGAAGGACGGGTAGCTGGAGTCTCTGTGGTGGTGGTCTGAGGATCTACCTGCTACAGAGGAGGTGCTGACTGGATAGGGATCTCGGGGTCTACAGCTTGAATCTGAGGCGGAGCCTCCTGATGTAATGCAGCCTGCTCTGTGTCTGCCTGCGCAGCCTCGCTCTGTGGATGGGTCTCTGTCTCGTGATCATCCGCCTCCTCCTCAGATGCCTAGGATGGTGTGTCATGCTCAGAGGAAATGTCGCCAGATCGTATCATCAGCTTCAGGTGCTCATAGCGTCGCTTGTTGCGACGCTCCATCTGGTCAAGCCGTCGAAACAGGCAGTGCACTAGATGATAGACGGGCTCTGGGACAGGTGGAGGTGCAGTGGTGGTGGCAGGGGTAGTTGTAGAGGAAGAGGGGCCGGCAGATGGTGTGGCTGTCTCAGCAGTAGCAGTGAAGAAATGAGGTCTGTAGCCCAAAGCCAGAAAGTTCCTGTTGCGAGGGATAATCTTCTTGCATTCTGCAGCAGGTGACTTTTCATCAGCATCCTCCCAAGGCACGTCAGCTCGACGGCCTAGCTGTGTAATTAGATAAGGAAAGGGAAGAGTGCCTCGGACGTGGACCCTGGCCATATAGTACCGGATAAAGCGTGGCAGGTACAGGTCCTTACCCTCCATCACACACCATAGGAGGGTGATCATAGTGGCTGGTATCTCAGTCTCGTGAGTACTCGGCATAATGAAGTTGCTAAGTATCTGATGCCATAGCCGAGCCTCATCATTCAAGTAAATCCGCTTGATTCCCTTTGGCATGGTAGTGTTCTGACCCATAATCCAAGGAACGGTCGGGTCAAGGGTTATCCTGGCCTTGACTACATCCCAATCAAACTTCATGAAGTGCATATCCTCCTCAGTTTTTTGATATCCATCCGGCTGATCAGATTTAGGCAGAAGTTTCAGAACATCTTTAATGGCCTCTTCAGTGACTAGAATCTGCTTCCCTCTTAGGTTCACTGCATCTAGGGAAGTCTTGAAGTAATTGCAGTAGAATTCCCTTACCCAAGATGCATTGACCTCAGTCAGGTTTCTTTCCAGGAAGAACCAGCCTCTTTGTTTGATCTGATCAGAGGTGTATTGCTGGAGTTCTTCTGGGATCTTCAAAGTCCTCTCCAGGTATAGGTTCCTGGAGGTTGCAAACACCGGATACTTCAGCTCACAGTATCGGTTTGCAAACTTTATTGGATCATTAGCAGGGAGTAGCTGGTCGGCCTTCTCTTGCGGGGTAAAGTTCTTCTCCCGCCAGGAGTCATCGTGCATGATATCCATGATGGACATAGTGGATTCTCCTCTTTTACGTTTGCCAGTAGTTGCCTTTGCTTTTCCCTTTCTCTGGGTGGCAGACATCCTGAAAAACAGAAAACCAGGATATAAGAAAATCAGGAAAACAAATAGGCAAATAGTCAAAAGAAACACAAAGTGGCAAAGGAGCAATAGGATAATGAAAATGAGTTAAGTAAATGTGCATTAAGGATTGTATAGGAGTTAAAAGTTTGAAAAGAAGAATTCACAATCCAAAATGTGATAGAAGGCATGTTAATTAGGAAAAATAATCAGTATGCCATGGTTAGAAGGTTAAAAAGAAAGTGAAAAACCAAGAAGAGAGAGTATGAAAGGTTAGGTTGGTTAGAATTGAAAAAGAGTTTAAGAAGTTAAAATTAGTGAGTTAGTAAAAAGTGGGTTAATGTAAGTGGCATAATGATAAGTTTCTAAGTAACAAGCATTCACAATTAAAGGCTACAGGTAACTCATAACCAAACAAGGAAATTAGGTTGATGATGATTCAGATAGATATAGCAAAAAAATTGGAATCTAAACATCAAAAATGCAAATTATGAACTAGGAAATCAAAGAGAATGAGAAAACTTGCTCTGGCATTCATGAATTGGTTTGGTTAAATCTAAGGAAAGCATAGTTGAAAATGCCAAAACCAAGATATGAATGGAAATATTTTATAGAAATTTGGGCAGCATTCCGGCTAAAATTGGATTGTCCCGGAAAATAAACAGCAACAAAATAGTTCATATGAATCAAAATTAAAGCTGCAATTAAATAGGATGAATAAGAAAGAGCATAGCAGCATGAACTTGAAGAGCAGCATATGAACATTACGAACTTCACAACAACAGCAGAATTGCAAATTGATAAAACAAGAAACACGAACAGTGCAATTAAACAGGCCTAAATCCACTAACCACATCTTAGGCTACCTAACAACTAACAACCTAGAATCCACTACAACATGCATATCTAACTAGCCTAAATATGAACATAAACAGAAAAATATGAATTAATTATGAATGGATAGAAGGGCGGCGTTCGTCGGAACCTGGTAAGCAAATTAAGGAGAGTGGGGCAGAGAGGTGGCTGGGGATGGTGGCGCTGGTGTCTGGTGCGGCAGAGGAGGGTGGCGCGGCGGCGTGGCTGCTGTTCGGGAGCAGGGAGGGAAAGGTAGGGGTAATGGGGGTAGGGGAAATAAGGGAAGGAAGGGGGGCATGGGTGGCACTGGGCGGTGACGGCGGCGTGGTGGTGGTGATCGCGGAGGAGGGTAGGGCCGGTGAGGAAGGAAGAAGAAGGAAGAAGAAGAAAGAGGGGGGGGGGAAGGAAGGGGGTTGGTGGCGGCGGGGTCTGGGTGGTCAGCGGGGTGGCGGTCGTTCGGTGATGGTGGTGTGATCGGAGAAGAAGAGAGGGAGGAGAGGGGTTTGGGGGGGGGCGCGAATGTTAGGGTTCGTGTGACTGGGGTTATAAATTTGAATCCACACGATCGCGTGGGGCACGCGGTCGCGTGGCTGGAGTGAAATGGGGGTCGACGCGGTCACGTGGCTGCTGTTTGGGAGCAGGGAGGGAAAGGTAGGGGTAATGGGGGTAGGGGAAATAGGGGAAGGAAGGGGGGCGTGGGTGGCGCTGGGCGGTGACAGCGGCGTGGTGGTGGTGATCGCGGAGGAGGGCAGGGCCGGTGAAGAAGGAAGAAGAAGGAAGAAGAAGAAAGACAGGGGTGGAAGGAAGGGGGGTTGGTGGCGGCGGGGTCTGGGTGGTCAGCGGGGTAGCGGTCGTTCGGTGATGGTGGTGTGATCGGAGAAGAAGAGAGGGAGGAGAGGGGTTTGGGGGGCGCTAATGTTAGGGTTTGCGTGACTGGGGGGTTATAAATTTGAATCCACGCGATCGCGTGGGACACGCGGTCGCGTGGCTGGAGTGAAATGGGGGTCGACGCGATCGCGTGAGTGGCACGATCGCATGGAGTAGCTAAAGAGTGAATGACGTGATCGCCTGGGGGCATGCGATCGCGTCGTTGGAAATTGTGGTAAACACACGAATCCAGCGTCCTTTCAGCGCAACTCTCTGTCTCCTTTTGGGATGTTGTGTAATCCATGCGACGCGATCGCGTCGCTCATGCAATCGCGTGGGATTGATGTTGTGCAAGTGACGCGATCGCGTCAGGGACGCGATCGCGTGGGCATTTTGTGCAAAACGCACAATGGCCGTACGATTCCAGCCTAACTTTCTGGACGTTAGATCTTTACGCCGATCTCCAAATCACGCGGCCGCGTGAATGACGCAGTCGCGTGGGAAGTGTTTTTCGCAACTTGACGCGATCGCATGAATGATGCGGTCACGTCGCACACCCTTTTTTTGTGTAAAATGCAAAATGCAATGCTAATATGAATGTTATGCATGATTCCAGGTTCAATGAAGTAAAAATAAAATAAAACTCAAAAATAAACAAAACGGAATAAAATTAAAAAGAACGATCATACCATAGTGGGTTGTCTCCCACCTAGCACTTTTAGTTAAAGTCCTTAAGTTGAACATTGGATGAGCTTCCTGTTATGGCGGCTTATGCTTAAATTCATCCAGAAATCTCCGCCAATGCTTGGAATGCCAATAGCCTCCGGGGTCCCAAACTAGGCATGTAAAGCTTCTGAGCAGCTTCAAACAGATTGTCAGGCTCCCGGGGTGACGAATGTCAGTATAGATTCCAGGATCCCAAACTTTGCTTTTAAATCTGCCTTCGTCTTGATCTATATTTTTCCATCCGGGCGGTTTAGAAATTAGATTCTCACCAGAATAACCAAACGTTTTCCGAGATCCATCCGATTGATCATGATGCCAATCCGTGCACTTCGAGTTGATGCGTGGAACCTTATTAAACCTTGTGCACCAGCTCTGAGTACGAGCCATTTCCCGCTTACTCTTAAAGCCGCAGAGAGCTCTAAGCTGGCCATCTGTTTCAAGCAAACCATATTCAAGTGGAAAAACACAGTTAAAAGTTAAGGATTGTACCCACTTGAAACTTGTATTGAGTGGTAATGGCCTTGGGATAGGTGGTTCCAGTGGTTCTGTGAGTTCTACTCTCTTGTGCTCTTTTGTGAATTTCTCCACTTCTTTGCAAGATTCTTCAAATGTATCCATGTCCTGATCAAAACCATCTATGTCTTCCTCATCACTTAAGTCATAGACTGGAGGTTGGGAAAAATCCACCTCTGTATCATCTTCGTACTTGCTTGGGAAAGATTCTTCGATCTCAGAGAATTCACTCGCGGATGCAAGTTCATTACTAGAAGAACTGGACTTGTGACTATCATCATCAAGAGAATTTGCTTCTTGGGTCATTCCATCTAGTTCTTCATAAGAGACTTGCTTTGGGGGTTGTACACTACCCTCTTTAGCATCAATTGTAACGGCCTTGACAGAATTCTCCACAATTCTGGGTTCCCATGGAAGTTCGGTGTCTCCTAAGTCTTCAACCAACTCTTCTTCTTTAATAATGACAGCTTCCTCTACTTGTTCCAGGACGAAGCCATGCTCTGTCTTGTCCACTGAAGTTTCTAGTATCTCCTTCATGCTACGCTCTTCGTTAGATTGTCCACATGGGGCTGTGGGAGGTCCTTGAATGTTCGAACGTCTAGAAGATAATAGACTTACTGCTTGCTCCAGTTGATGAAGGGTTGTTTGAAGTTGATCTACTGTTTCCTTGAGGTGAACCTCTGATTCTCGGGATGATGGATTTGGACGTGGTACATTGGGAGGTGGTGGTGTTTGGGAGTAATTGGATTGGAATCGGGGTAAATGAGGATCATATGGTGGTGAATGGTGAAAAGGAGCTTGTGAGTGTGGTGGTTCGAAGTTATGTTAAGAGGATGGTCTATAAGCACATGGTGGGGCTTGTGGGTAATTACAAGGTTGTCCACCATGTCTATTGGCTTGGTATGCATTGTAGAATGGTCTTTTTTCATGATATCTTGGAGGGTGTTGTTGCCTAAAGGGTTGATCAGATCCTCTTGGCTCCATCCATCTTTGATTGTTCTGACCTTGATGCATGTTCCTGTTATAACTTCCATTCCTTTTAATAACATTAGAACCAAACTCAAAGCGAAAGGGGTGAGAATTCATAGTAGCTAATAGAAATAAAAAGGGGAAAATAAAGACAAATAAACAAGTAAAAGAAAAATATTTACAATAACCAATAATAAGGCACACGATTGCAGTTCCCCGGCAACGGCGCCATTTTGACGTTAGGATTATTGCTAGTAAAGAATTTATAGAAATAGTCGCGTTATAGATATAGTTTCTAAACCAACAGAAATCCCTTCGTACAAACGTTTTGGTTGTCACAAGTAACAAATGCCTAAATAAATTGATAACCGAAGTATTCAAACCTCGGGTCGTCTTCTCAAGGAACTGCAGGGAAGTATGTTCTTATTATTGGTTATGGAGATTGTAAATTGGGGTTTTTAGAATGAGGAGCGAGTGGTTTAATTAGCAAATAAAGTAAATGAAGAACAAGCAATTTAAATGGCAAGTAAAATAAATAAATGACTGTAAATAAACTTTTGGCAAGGTATGAGAAATTGGAGGTCCTATCCTAGTTATCCTTATCAATGATGATGAGAATTAAATCTTAATTCCACTTTGTTAACCTTTACTAAGATAAAGGAAGGTCAAGGGATTAATTGGTTTGATCTTCGGATCCTATTTATTTCCTAAGAAAAGATTGGGATTATTGAAGTTCAATTTAATTAACAAAGATAACAATTATCAATCATGTTTGAGTTTGATAACTCCTGAGTTACTGATTTCTTAACCAAGACCAAAAGGAGAAAAGTAAATCTACTGGAATAAAAATGTCTTCAGATTGGGAATAACAATAATGTAAATAAAAGAAAGCAATAATAAACTGAAATACCTCAAATAACATTAATTCAAAAGAGTAATCTGTAACATGGAAGAATTCATAAATTAAATTGAAAAAGTAAATAAAAGGAAATATTGAACCTGATAAAGAGATAATCCTGAAAACGAATAAAATCCTAATTCTAAATCCTAATCCTAAAGAGAGGAGAGAGAGGAGAGAACCTCTCTCTGAACTAAATCTAAATCATGAAAACTAACTAAAGTGGAGACTCCCCTTGAATGGATGCATTCCCCCACTTCATAATCTCTGGTCTATGCCTTCAGTCATGCGATCGCGTCATATGTGTTTCGCTCGAGGCGCGCGGTCGCGTCAGTAATGCGGCTGCGTCAATGCCTTTTCGCGCTGGCATGCGGCCACATCGCCCATGCGATCGCGTGGTTGCCAGTTTCTTCAAAAAATCTGTTTTGTGCTTTCCTTCCATTTTTGTATGTTTCTTTTTCATCCTTTAAGTCATTCCTGCCTTAGAAGATCTGAAACTACTCAACACACTAATCACGGCATCGAATGGA
This sequence comes from Arachis hypogaea, assembly GCF_003086295.3. Lineage (NCBI taxonomy): Eukaryota > Viridiplantae > Streptophyta > Magnoliopsida > Fabales > Fabaceae > Arachis > Arachis hypogaea. Next base: position 119,166,201 of record NC_092050.1, on the reverse strand, counting down.
AATAAAGGTAATTTAAATAATTAATTTTAAAGCATAGGAAACATGTTTTTTACATACATCACATAATAAGGAAGGGAAAGTAAAACCATGCAATTAATATGAATAAGTGGGTGAAGGATTGAATAAATCACTCAAACTAAGCATAAAATATATCATTAAATATGGGTTTATCTTAGACCCAGCCCCAAAACTCCAGTACGTCGGGATAAGGCATTCCCTCTCCAACGACAACCAAAAGGGATGGCGACCTTTGACTGGACGCACCTTAAAATACTTGTCTTTGAACCCATGATATGAGTCCTCGAACAAGCCGAAGATCCTCCGACCCTGGGCAGATCGGAAGGACATAAACCCCTTCCTCGCTTTCCCCTCCTTGGAAGGATTCGTAAGGTTGAAGAAAAAGAGAAAAACATCAACAGACACCGGCAGCTCCAAATATTCACATACCATCTCGAAACAGCGGATGGAAGCCCAACTGTTCGGATGCAGCTGCAACGGCGCCACAGATATCCGGTTAAGGAGTGCCATTTGAAAGGCAAAAAACGGGATGCGAACTCCCACCTGGGCGAACATGGCTTTGTAAAACCAGATCCAATCGGCAACCCGGGGGGAGTGGAAATTAATTTTGTATAGCGGTTCGCTGGGGGCAGGGATGAAGACGTCGTAATTAGCCTCCTCATCCGTCCCTCCACACAAGTACTCACCTTGTCGGAACTCCGTTAGCTCCTCCTCGCCCATTTGGTTTGGGGATTCCTTTAAGTCGGAAACAACCCAAGCATATGGATCGTAGCTCGCGGCGGAGGTGGAAGTTCGTGAGACGACGTGAGGCATACCTACAGTGGGGGTACTACTCCATTAGTCTATGAGGTCAGGAGTCCAGAAAAAGCCTAGAAACTATATTCGTCCTATTCAACAGCTAAGATCAAGCATGGCTAAAAGCTAAATCCAAACAAAGCCTACCCTGGAATGGTAACCCCCCTAACGCACCTACTTGACACTAAAAAGTCATCTATCATACAAAACCAAACAAACAGCATGCAAAACCAGACAAACAGCAGGCAAACAGAAGACCAAGCAATAAACATGAAGCAAAGGACGAAAAGAATGCTTACCTGAACTGATTATGAAGATTCAAAGGAAGAGGAAGAAGAGCGAATGCGCAAGAATGCAGAAATAACACTCTGGGAATTCAGAAGGAGAAGATGGTGGAAACGGTTGAAGTAAGAATATGAGAAGAGAACGAAATGCAAAACTGTTTAAAACTACCACTCAAGAAGCGCGAAGGGCCTCGGGGCAAAATGGCCTTTGCGCACAAGGTTTTCCAACCCATTATGAGTCTTTAATGCTTCGCACGAGGAACGAGGCAACAAATAGTCATCTCAGCAACAAACAGACACGCGCGCAAGAGGCATGTCCCCTCCACGGGCGGCCGACCTAGCGACAACACACGGAATAAGAGATAACGCGCCACCAACCACCATCACGATCACTGCTGGCGCGTTGGGGGCACTGTTGCGGCCTGGTCCAAAACACTAGCGGGCCAGCCCGACCCGAGCACCACCCGACCCGAACGGTCAGGAGCAAGGCACTCAGTTGCCGACCCGGACACGCGTCCCTGACAGCTAGGCTACAATTGTGAGAAGGAAGCCTCGAGGAAGGTGGGCCTGTCCTCGATGGGCCCACCTCTGACATGGTATATATGGGGAAGGTCCTACCCTTCCCCCAAGGTACGTTACATGCCACTTACCCTTTTTCACCTGCACACTTCACTGACTAGAGCGTCGGAGTGTCTTTGCAGGTGACACCCCCCTCCTCACGCGAAGTGCTCGGGACGTCGCCTACCCCAACCCGGTGACGTACGACCAGGCGAGATCTCCCCCTCTTCACCCAGGATACCAACCCGAACCGTTCGATACCCGACCTACCGAACAATAACAATAACAATAAACCCATTTTTTTAGAGATTTAATTGTATTTTTAAATTTTTAGGAATTTAAATGTCCACAAAACAAAAAATCAGGGATATATTTGTCTTTTTATCAAAAAATTTAAAGATATTTGGTTTAGATTGTGTAATTCGATCAGATCAAATCGGGTTTAATAATTATAATGTAAACAATTAGGTTTATTATTATTGCTATAATAAACTGATTTTATTCTAATTTATTAAAAAATAAATTATTAACCAATTTAATAAAAATGTCCAATAATAACATGACACATGTAAACATCTTTAAAAAAAGTCATTTTTAATATCTTTATTAAAGTGGTCTCCTTCTTGCTTTTATATCTTTGTTTCATATTGTTTTATTCTTAACACAAGAAATAACTTTGTAAAAGTTGTTTTAGCTCCACAGGTCTCGTATTAAATTTTAATGATTAACAAATTTTCATATAATTTTAAATTTCCATTTTTATTATCTATTGTTTACTTAGGTGTGTATTATATACTAAAGAATTTTTTTTCTTAGCTAATAAAAACAAGGTATTTGCTACGGTATGATGATAAATTCAAACGTACCGATACGTTTAAAATATGGACAAGTAGTAACAAGTTATATGGAATTTATTTTTCACATCAACATTTAATTTTTTCTTTTTTTATATATATTATATCACCATTTTTATTAAAATACCCCTTTAATTAAATAAAAATAAAAATATATTTTTATTTAATTTTATAAAAAGTCTTAAACATCCTTACTTTATTTGATTAGATAAAAATACCCTTTTAAATTAATCAAATTTTAGAATTCAATTAATCCTAATTTTATAGTTTCAAATAATTTAAACAACAAAACAAAAAGATATAAAAAAATAAAAAATCAAATTTACTCTTTATCTGGGTTTCAGTAACCCTCTCGTTGAATCACGCCTCTGAAGGTTTTCCAGTATTCTTCATCTTCTCTCCTCTTTCTATTCTCTCTCTCTCTCTCTCTCTCTCTCTCATTTGTCTCATTGTGGTGTCGCACTCAAGATCTCTCCATATCTCCTCTATGGTCTCGCAATCGAGGTCATCGTCGCGTCATTGAGCATCGCCATCTTGTGCGTTCCAGAGAGCGTCACCTTCCTCCTGGTTCCGTCTTCCTCGCCGTCTTCTTTGCCGTCTTCCTCATTCTTCATCACTGTAGTCAGCCTCTCCCTTCCGGTAATTTTCTCCCTATGATTTTTGTGATTTGAATTATTATAGCATTGGTGTAATTTTTGTAATTAGGGTAATTTGGTTTGATTTATATAATTTGATATTAGTTGTTGTTAATTTTGACAAATTGTTGAGTTCTTATTTTATCTGCATATGTTTCTGAAACTGTGAATGCAATTTTTTTAATGGAAAACTTAATTTAGATGACAATAGTTTCATTTTTCAAATATTTCATAGTGTCTTAATGCACATCTAATTTCACAAATTTTAAGTGATGCATTGCAAGATGCCACTTAGCTATTTTCAATCATGAACAAAATCTCTGAAAAAAAACAAAATTTCTAAAAATTTTGGTACTAATAGAATTCACCTGAACAGAACAAAAATAGAACAATTCAAAAAATAAATCTCTTCAAAATTCAATTTTAGTGAAGTAGTTGGTGAAACCAAATACTTCACATAGAATACACTTCATTGATTACAATCTATTACCAAACATCCTTTGACTTGAAAGTTCTTGAATATTCCACAAGTCTTTGGAAAAAACCATAAAATAATTTGATAAAAAAAAGCTCAATGCAAAGACTCTGTGAATTAAAAGTAAACCAAAAACATACTCTAAGGAACCGATATAGTTCTGTTCCTTTATCATGAAACTGAATGGATAGAAGTTAAAACCGAAAATATAAGATTTCCCATCAGTTCCTGGAAAATAATAAACTTCAAATGGAAATTCATATTCTCCGGGTCCATTCTTTCACTATGTCTACTCATTGTACTTTAAACTAATTAACTGTTGATTACAAACTAATTTTTCAAAATTTTATAAAAATCGAAGGAAAAACTTCTTTCTGTAAATGATTGGATGCTATATTCAAACATATTCTCTTATTCATGTTTCCTCTTACTTCTTTTTTAGTATAATATCTGTAAATGCATCTTTTTTGCGCTCTTTTTTCTTCTTTTTAATTTCTAAATTTTTTGTTCAAATGTTGTTGTAATGTTTGTTGCTGTGTTGTAATTGTTGGGTTGTTGAATGATTATTTGATCTTCATCATCGTCATCATCAACAATGTCACTTCTTAGATTTATTGGATGACTCTTCGATTTCTTCAATTTTCTGTTGTTGAGTGATTTTATCTTTCTATTCTATTGCTACTTTTGATTGTCTTTCTTTCTGCTCGTCTTCTAAGTCCAGCCTCCAAGAAAGCTTTTTTATTTTAGATTTACCTTTTTTAAATAGTTCTATGTGTAATTTTCATTCTTTAAGAGTAAACTACACTTTTTCTCTTTGAAGTTATGTGATAATTATTACATTTTACCTTTTGCTTTGTTATGCTTATACTAAAACCATAACTATAGCAAGTGAACTAATTTGAACAAATATTAACAAATATTGACATTTGAATAAACATACTCAGATTCCTCTTGAATTTCAGGTTGTTGAATTTTGAACTTGTCAAATGTTAACAAATATTGAAGCTCGAATCCTTACTAGTTTGTGAATTCTGAAACTGGGGTATGATACATAAATATTCAATCGTCAAGTCATACACATGAAACTCAATAATATACAGAAACAACCCACGACTAGGATTGCAAAGTTATTACCTATGATTATTGATTATTCATTAACATAGGCACATAGCATTTTGTGGAGTCAACCTTTATAAAGTTAACACTTTAATTGGACAACTGGATGTCCTTTTTGGAACTTTGAAATTAGTTATTATAGATTCAACACAACTATTCGATCCATAATTAATTTTTAAGAAAATTCACACTAAATGAAAATTTTTAAATGAAGCTTTTTCTAATCTTGCTGTTATATTTTCTACAAAGTGGGAAACCATGGCATAGTAGACGCCATTTTATGGAACATTAACAAAAACAAAGAGAACTAAATAGAGGAAAACACAGTCATACAGAGAGAGAGAGAGAGAGAGAGAGAGAGAGAGAGAGAGAGAGAGAGAGAGAGAGAGAGAGAGAGAGAGAGAGAGAGAGAGAGAGAGAGAGAGAGAGAGAGAGAGAGAGAGAGAGAGAGAGAGAGAGAGAGAGAGAGAGAGAGAGAGAGAGAGTTTCTTTAACTGTGATGACCTTCAAACTGCATGATGATCAAGCAGAAGATAGTCCCAATTCGTGGGAGAAGAGGAGGGACTTATGTATTAGTATAATCACAAGTTACTCTTCCATCATCCTTTGTACCCAGCAAGATTCTTACTTCTACCTGTGTTTCTTTTGTGGGTCGAGAGAGAGAGAGAGAGTGTTTCTTTAACTGTGATGACCTTCAAACTGCATGATGATCAAGCAGAAGATAGTCCCAATTCGTGGGAGAAGAGGAGGGACTTATGTATTAGTATAATCACAAGTTACTCTCCCATCATCCTTTGTACCCAGCAAGATTCTTACTTCTACCTGTGTTCTTTTTGTGGGTCTTATCTTTTCATTTGGGTTGCCTAAAAATGCTTCCTTTTATTGTGATTTGATCTGGATTTTGGTGGATCCTTGTAGATGAAGCTGCCTTTTTATATCTATCATTTGCTAACATAACTACATAAGTGCAAATGCTTTCAATATTGATGCTTTCATTTGAAGATTTTTGCTTTGCTTCAGCATTATTGCTTTTTGCCTACTTGAGGATTGTTGATCTCCTTGCTTTATTTATATATAAATAATGTATTTTGATTAGTTTTCTTCCCAGTTTATTGATTTTGATCCCGTTATCTGTTTTGATTTTGCATATGAAATCAGGAGTAAATATTTAAATTATTAGTCTCTAAAATTTGAACTATTAGTCTCTAAAATTTGAGTTAGGTAATTTAGTATTTTTAATAATGATGTTTAGGATACAATAAATTTTTATGATTCTTATTTAAAATGTTAAAGTTAAAAAATAAAAGAGTTTATTTATTATATTTATGTTTATTATGAATTTTTTATTTTAAAATTATTTTATTTTAAAATATTATATAAAATTTTAAAGAATTTAAAAAAATAAATTATTCTTCGTTATAAACATGTTTATTATAATTTTTTTAAGTTTTAAAAGCTGTTTTACCAAACACAATTGTGGTGCTTGTGCTTATTAAAAGTCATTTTTAATTTGATTTTACCAAATGCAAGTGCTGCAGCTTTTGAAAAGCTATCTTTTAAAAGATAGCTTTCATAAGCTACTTTCAAAATGTAAAAGCTTTACCAAACTAAGTCTTAATAGTACTGCTATGAATAAGGAGAAAGACTAGAACTAGCTACTTGCCTAGCTTGTAATATATAGTGTGCATTTAATATTAGAAAAAGGGGCCATGGCTGCCAACCTTAGCATGACACAACCTCATGCATGCTCACATTGCATTCATTATAACCCTGCTTTCTAGCCAACCTCCAAATAGAGCTATTAACTCCTGCTTATTAATTAGTTGTATATATGTATGTAACTTGTAACCCCAACTTTATTCAACTACAGTGAAGATCCTATGAAATCATTGTCATGGATCCTTCATCACATTCTATATAATCTTTATAAATAATGAAAAAAATTTCACTTATTATTATCTCATATAGATTTATTTAATATCTAACATTATTGTTATCCTTACCTTATCAAATAGAAAACTTTTCACGTGGGTAAGTTACCAGAAAAGCATATGACTAAAATTGTGATCTTAGAACAGAGTAGTTGAAATAAAATAGGTGCATTGAGTGAATTTTATCACTAGAAAAAGTGTAAAAAGAATAAAAAGAAAATTATAGTGGATCATACTCAATTTTCTTTCTTTATGCTCCTAGATAATAAGTCATTTCATATTTATTTGAATTTGTTGTATTCTTGTTTTTAAAAGAAAGACCATAGAAAGTTAATAAGTCAGAAATTTTTTTTTCGTAACTCTTGGTTGTCATATAAATAACATTCTTATGCACTAATAGCTCTTAGGTTTCATAGAATTTGATTGACCAATAATTTTAATCATAAAAAATTGAGTTCATTTTGCCTATTCCATTCTCTACCATTTATTTAGTACCTAACATATTAAAATTTTAAGTTCAGTCATGGAGAATGATGGCAAAGAGTCGTATAAGGATGTTGATCAATCTGAGGATTTAAGTGTTGAGTATGAGTGCAGTTCCGATGAAAGTGATGATAAATCTCAAGTTTGTGAATTTTATGCCAAATATGCCAAGTGCTATGAATTTGTGTCCCGAAAAGATTTGAAGACGGTGGATGCTAATGGCAACATTAATACAAGATAGTTAGTTTGCAATAAAGCAGGAGAAAGACATTGGAAGCACCTTAAAAGGTACAATCGGCAAAGGGAGCATAGGACAATTACTCGTGTCAACTGTAGGGCGAAGATTCGGTTCATTCGTCACTATAGAACGGGTAAGTGGAAAGTCAGTGTCTTTGAGAGTGAACACAATCATCCACTGTGTCCACCTAAATACAAACATCTTATTACTGCGAATCGTGGGCTTAATGAGGCCGATAAAACACAAGCAGACAGCTTGCGAGCATGTGGTGTTAAAACTTGCCACATAATGGGTTACATGGTTTCACAAAAAGGTGGATACGATAAAGTGGGTTTTACCAGCAAAGACTTACATAACCACATTAGTAAGACTATGCGTAGCAAAGTGAAAGACGGTGATGTATTTGCTGTGTTGGCCTATCTGTTGTCCAAGGCAGATAGTGACCCGTTATTTCTAGAAAAGTTCACCTTAAAGGATGGTAGGTTGGATAATTTGGTGTGGGCTGATGGAGCAAGCGTTGTTGATTATGAATATTTTAGCGATGTACTCGCTTTTGACACCACTTATAAGAAAAATGTTTACAACAAGCCCTTAGTCATATTTTCAAGGACCAACCACCATGGGCAAACAACTATCTTTGGATGCGCCCTACTCTCATATGAAAGGTCCGAAACTTTCAAGTGGGCACTGAAGAAATTTTTGAAAATCATGTCAAGAAAACTATCTGGAGGCGTTGTGACAGACGGAGACCGTGCTATGAGAGAGGCTATCTTAGAAGTATTTCCTGGTATACCACACCGCCTTTGTGCATGGCATCTCCATCGTAATGTGGTACAGAATATAAAAAAATAAGCATTTTTGGGACGATTTTAATGTATTATTGTATGGATAGTTTACTGTACAAATATTTGAAGAGAGATGGAGCGAGATCATATCCAAATATGGACTTGCCGAGAATGAATGGGTCCAGGGCATTTATAATGACAAAATGAAGTGGGCTACCGCATATTTGAGGGAGCACTTCTTTGGCCGCATAAGAACTACATCACAGTGTGAGGGAATTCATTCATTATTAAAGAACTATGTTGACAGTAAAATCAGTTTCCTTGAATTCATGCATAAATTTAGTGAAGTACTAAAGCATTACCGAAACAACCATCTTACTGCTGACTTTGAAACCTTTTATAAGTTTCCTGTTTTGACTACGTGCTTGGAAAGTTTTGAGAAACAAGCTGCTAAACTTTATACTAGAAATATTTTCAAACTTGTGAAAGATGAGATAGAAGCAGCAGGTGCCTTAAATGTGACTGAATGCCCAAACAGTGGAGACATTGTTGAGTACAACACGAGTGAGTATTTTAATCAGCAATGGCAATTATCTTATGAATTTATCATCGTACCGTAGCAAACACCTAAAAACAAACAAGGTAAAATCTACTTAATATACTAAAATTGGGTTTTCCCCAGCTAATGGAAGTGAGGTGTCAATTCCTTATGAATCCATTTTTCCTGCCAAAATGAATGCATTATTTTTGTTTCTAAGTTTATTTTATAAAAATATTTTTATTATAATTATACTATAATTAGCATTTAAGTAATAATGCATCATTATACTAATTTAGGAAAATATCTTTATTATAGTTATATAAAATCAATATTTAATACATTATTAAATTACTTATCAATTATGAATTGAAAATATTTTTAATCATTTTAAGTCTATTGAATTAGTTATTCAAGGTGCCATCGCTATTTCTATTTTTAAATAATTTTTTAAATATTATTTAACAATTCTAATAACATAGTAAAAATTAAAAAAGACAGAAAAAAATTTTTTAATGTGAAAATAGGGAAAAAATAATAAATTTATTTAATAATTTTTTCAGGATATATATTTTTTATAGATAATTATTGTAAGGCATGAAAAATTATTAAATTCTAAGGATAAATTATTATTATAATTAAAAATAATGTCAATTTAAATGATATACAAATAAACCATGCGAAACATAACAACTTAAAAGGGTTACTTTTGAAAGAATATAGTTTATGATATTTAATTTTTTAGTATTTATTAAAAAAAGCATAATTAGTTAACGATATTTATTTTTTAAATTTACTATGTATGCAATTTTATTCTTTTTTTGACAAAATTTTAATCATGATTGTAGTTCTTCTAACAGTGTAAATGCAGATAATTATATTTTTACTTTTTGATATAACCGATATATTATTAATAATGAATAGTAATTAACCGCTCATATTTTTAATCAAAACATTTTGACGATAGTTTCTATTTATAGATATTAATGGATGTTTGTTTCTTTAAAAATAAAATACATTATGATTTTAGGTTATTTCATAATTAACAATAATAATTGATTATTTCTTTGAAAATAAATTGCATTATGATTTTAGGTTATTTCACAATAATAATTAATGTTCATAATATTGAATTATTCTAAATTTTTTCTTTTCTATCGTTAGTAGTTAATCCCAAATTAAAAAGATTATGTTGAATTGTTGAATAGTTCAAGTATAACTGGAGTTAATTTAGTTTATTTGTTTATTAATATAATTGATTAAAAGCATAAATAATAAATAAGACAAGCAAATAATTAGAAAAATATAATGTTAGTAATTACTTAAAATAGATAACAAAATAAGTTATAGAGTATTATTTTATTTAAATTATTAATAATTAAAAGAATAAAAGGTCAGTAATTATTTTTAAAATAGACATTAAATTTAGTTTTATGGTACTAATTTATTTGAGTTGTTAATACAATTTTATAATTTTCAGATTTATATCTATTCAATTTATGTATTTTATTTTATTCTACTTTAACAAAAAATTGAGACGTGTATTTTTAATTATTTATTTAAAAAGAATAGCGAAATGAGTTATATAAATTATAATTAATTATCGATAATTGATATCAATTAATTGATTGTATTAATTTGTAAGATGAATAACGTATAATAAATGTTGTGAAATTAATTATAATAAATTAATAATTAATAAATAAAAATTAAAAGAGACTTTGTTATTGCTTTTTAATGGCTACACGTTTTTATAATTTCACTTTTCCTTTATCTCTTCCTTTTACATTTATTTCTTTTAATTTATTGAACTAAATTAATTATACTAATTATTTGTATTAACTAATTAAGTACTTTTTAATGGGTTATTATGACTGTGCCTTTAGACCATAGGTTAAAAATATTATAAAAAATATTTTATAAAAGTTATTAAAAAATAAATATTTTTAAAATATGTCCTTAAGACACAAATTAACTAAATTATTTTTCAATTTAATGTGTTTGATTCATTCAATTGTATTAATTATAACTAATCAATTATGTAATTTGATTTGATTAGGTTAAATATTTCATCATTTAATATTTTATTTGATTCATTAAATTACATTAATCATAACTTCAAATATTTAATTTAATTAGAGTAAATATCAAATTATTTTAATCTATTTATGGGTAATACATATATGAATTATAATTGCAAATTAAGTTATTTTACATTAAATGACTTATATAATGGTCATCTCATTTATTATTATAAATGTTGAATTAAATAAGTCACTATTACTTTTGATTCAAAATTAAATGAGAATAAAATCAGAGATACTATTTTATTTGACCTTTAGGGTTTAATGGGTATCACACTCAAATATAAATAGTGACTTCCGGATTTTGGTCTCCAACACATCAAAGCCACATTCGTAACTCTTTTTCCATAAAAGGAATTGTGATTCAACTCTATCAGAGATACAGAAGGTTTTCAAATAACAAGGGACTGGTCTGAATTTGCACGAATTCTAAATTTTCGAACTTATGATATTGTTTCAGTTGGTTGTCGTTACGAGAATGACTCTAATCTATACGTGTCTAAGGACTAGAATAGATTAAATATTATTTAAGAAATTTATTTCTAATATTGGTATTTGATTAAATTCTTTTTAGAGAAATTTAAATTGTTGATTCAATTTATATGTTATGACTATTCTTTTTGAATATATTATTTTTATATTTTTTAATTCTTTTTTTTCTTCTGATTTTTAAGTTTATTTTCTTTCTTGGATATATGTATCACCTTTTTTTCTCATTTTATATTTTAGATTAGTAATGTAATTATTAAAAAAAATATATTTAAAAAAAAAATTAAAACATCACTATTAGAAAAAAAACTGTTAATATCCGTATGAATGGAGTTGGGATTGAGGAATATATATGAATATAAAAATAAAAAATTATTGCACGATTGTAGAATAAAAAATAATCATATATATAAAACGAAATAATTATAACAAAAAATAATTAATATATGTGATTTAAATATTTTTAATAACCGGTAATATGGAGTTTAACAAAATATAATTCATATATTTTTTTATTTATGTATATGTATAGAATTATTTATGTATATGTATATATATTAAGAAAAACTACCGTTATATATATATATATATATATATATATATATATATATATATATATATATATATATATTTAACAAAATTAATATATACGTATACATAAATAAAAAAATTATTATAATTTTTGGAAATTACACATGAACTCTTTTTTTTTTCTCAAATAAATTTATTCTAATTATATTGTAATTAGCTCATGAATAATGCATGATTATATTAATTTAAGAAAATATCTTTATTATAATTATATCAAATCAACATTTAATGTGTTATTAAACTACTTATCAATCATCGATATTTTTAATCATTCTAATTATATCAATTGGTATAGTTCTAATTCTCATTCAAGTGCAATAATTTTATTAGGAGATGGTTGATGCACACATTAATAGTGACCCATTTAATTTGATATTAATTTGTGGATAATAATAATAATAATAGTAATAATAATAATAATAATAATAATAATAATAATAATAATAATAAAGGTCTACATGGTACATGCATTATATTTAAAAAGGATAAAATATATTTTAAAAAAATTAGGGTATCAATAATCAATTGTGATTAATATCAATATCAATAATTAATTTTTATAATTATTTTTGTACTACTAAAGGCTACATATAGTATTTTTTTTGTAGAATAAAAAAAGTTGTGATTCATAATATTTTCGTAAAATTATATCGTATGGACACAAGATTAATTAGATAATAAATTAAATTTTAATTAATATGTTTGATTTTCTGCTTATATTTTTCATTAATTATTTTACTTTTTATATTTACAGTAAATATTGAATGCAAAAAAAATATTGAATGTTATCTATTTTATTTATTTAGAGTCACAATTAAATTTGATATAATCATAGCAAGTATCTAAAATTAATAATAACATGATACTATAATTTTAAGTTGTATAATATAATAAAAAAGTAGCAATTTATGTATGCTTCCTATATAGCAATAATATTATATATATTTATATATCTCCTCTTTTAGCTCTTTCCTAAAAATATTGGCATATAATTAATGTAGATAACATATATATTGAGTAAGTATCTCTATTAAATTAATCATAAAGGTTAATAAAATATAATGGCATAAGTTTCACCTAATTGTAGCAAGTATCTCCATTGAAAATATTTGCTAATTATTACCGTGTATATATATATATATATATATATAT